>NW_024693627.1:0-210 GCF_008729295.1 Plectropomus leopardus | reverse complement strand
CTCCTTCTTCACCTCCTTCTGTCTCTTTCGCTCCTCCTTCTCCTCTCCTTTTTTTTCCTTCTTCAACATTTTCAGCCTCTCTTTCTCCAGCTTCTTGAGCCTTTTTTTCTCCTTCTTCTCTGACTTCTGCCTCTCCTTCGCCTCCTTCTTTCCTTCTCCTTCTTTCGTCTCCATTTTGAGACTTTGACTGCACTCCACAACCCTGTCTTT
>NW_024693626.1:0-415 GCF_008729295.1 Plectropomus leopardus | reverse complement strand
TATTTATTAATATATAATATATTGGTATGGATTAGATGTAACTCTTGTAAAAATTGTTTTTGAGGAGGGTCAAATTACGTCCTTAGTTTTGAAAAGGATTTATGAGTCAACCAATGAAAAGATCTTGTATTAAGTTTTGTTTTTTTCTCTGTTAAGATTATCAACTTGTTCATTGCCGTCATCATGGACAACTTTGAATACCTGACAAGAGACTGGACTGTGCTCGGCACGCACCACCTGGACGAGTTTAAGAGAGTTTGGTCAGACTACGATCCAGAAGCCACGTAAGACTTATGTGTCTTTAAAGGGGCAGTTCACCCCAGAATCAGAAACACATATTTTCCTCTTATCTGTCATGCTATTTATCTGTCTAGATTGTTTTGGTGTGAGTTGCAGATTTTAGAGAAACCAGTTG
>NW_024693625.1:0-626 GCF_008729295.1 Plectropomus leopardus | reverse complement strand
GGACTTGCATTTCTTGACTCAGGACTTGTATTGGGAATTACCTTTTTGACGTGGGACTGACCTTTCTGTACCTGGGACACGAGTGCAAAGACCCTGAGACTTGCTAAACAATGACTTGGTCCCACTTGTGTCATTTAGTCCACCTTAACTCCTGAATGTTCTCAGGTTCCTGCCTGTTTTCTTCTGTTGTAGAGTCGTCTGTATCTCAGGGGATTCGGGTGCTCCCTCAGGGGTACTGGTACTCACTGCTCTACTCATCAGTCATCCTTCTGCTGTGTCTGCTCGTGTGTCTGGTGGGCGCCAAGATCTACTGCCGCACCGCCTTCGCCATCCTGCTGGTGGTCACCGTATCCTTGCTGTCCATTTTCATCAGTTCTGTGGCGGTCAAGCCTCATGAATTCGTCATCACCCACAAGGGACCTGGCAACGAAACCCTGCGTTACAACGCCAGTTACACAGGCTTCAACGCCACCACGCTGAGGAACAACCTGGGCTGTGAGTGTCGGGGCTGCTGTTAGTGAGGATATGAAAGTACATTCACAAACAAAGCTCTGTGACACTTATAAATTTAGGGGCATCTATTAAAGCTCTTTCTGTTGTTCCTCTTTCTCCTCACTGCAGCTGGT
>NW_024693624.1:0-406 GCF_008729295.1 Plectropomus leopardus | reverse complement strand
ATATACACATTCATATATATATAGTCAAGCAATGCAGGTTTACATTTTCCTGAAGAGTGACTTTCTGTGGTCATGCAAATAATGACAATGTGTCTGAGCAGTAAAAGCATAAGTGGTTTGATATTGTTTTACCACTGCAGAACCTGGTCCAGTAAAGTCATATGAGAGATAACCAAACTGTACTTGCCTTGTGCTGATATCATAGAAAGAAGCCATTAACTAAGCATAGAGTTGATGGTTCAACCCCCAAGTCCTCGGGCAAGATATTCAACTCCAAATTCTTTATGACATTTGAGCCAGTGCCTTGCATGCCATCTGCATGTGTGACTGAGAGGTATATCATGCGATATAAATGCACACCAATTTCAATAGTGTACAGCAATGCTACAGACTATGTGAGGCTGTT
>NW_024693623.1:0-650 GCF_008729295.1 Plectropomus leopardus | reverse complement strand
GAACATATTGTGTCGCTAAAATTAAGCTTGTGGAAAACAGAACTGTTTCAGAATCGTAAGTGATGACCAGTAAACATATTATTTCTTTTTCAACACTAATTGTGTGCCTCACCAGTACAATACTACTGCGCATCGAACTGAAAAGACATAAAAAAAAGAAATAACTGGATTTAAATAATTGTTAAATGCCTAATATTGCTTGGTAAACAGGATTTTGATGATACTTGGGCATAACTTATATCTCTGAGTTCCAAAATTCTCACATTGAGGTATCATGATATATAGTTCTCATATACAAATAGAGCCTCTTTTTAAGCCGTGGCATCTTTTTTTGAGAATTTTAAAGGACATACTATATTTCTATCTCTCCTGACAGTGGATTTGACTGCCTTGAAATCACACAGACCTATCTGGATCTATACTGTGTAAGCCAGTTGACGACTCATGCATGGACTTGTTTACCACATACTTCTTATAGCAGTAGATCTCCTCTGGGTCTGCTATGCCGTACTCCCTGAGCTTCAGGATCATTTGGGCACTTTTTCTCACAGCCTGGTCATAGCGCTCACTGCGGGACAGAAAATTTGGGTCCTCCTCCTTAAAGTCCGGGTCGCTGAGAACCATGGACTCTACAGTGAAAATGAAACCAG
>NW_024693622.1:0-596 GCF_008729295.1 Plectropomus leopardus | reverse complement strand
TGTGGTCTTTTGTGTCTCTTTTGTCACTTTGTCAGTTGGCGTCTCTTGGAGGTTTTTTTGCCTCCATTTGGCGTCGTCCTGCGTCTCTTTGAGGTCAATTAGTGTTAATCGTCTCTTGATGGTAGTTTTATGAAGTTGTTTTGTGTATTTTTGTGATAGGTTTACGCACATCTGTAGTTCCTTTGTGTCTCCTCTGTTGTTTTGCCTCTATTTGAAGTTGTCTTGCATGTCTTTGAGGTTGTTTCCCATCTCTTAACAGTAGTTTTGTGTGTATTTGAGTCTCTTTGCGGTAGTTTTGCATCTGTTTGTAGTCGTCTTGTGTCTCTTTGAGGTCAATCACCGTCTCTGTGGTTGTTTATCATCTGTTGTTGGTAGTTTTGTGTGTATTTGAAGTTTTTTGTGGGTCTTGGGTCATTTTGTGTCTCTTTGTGGTCGTTTTTGCATCATTTTGCAAACATTTTGTATCTTTTCTGTTGTTTTGTGTCTCTTTGAGGTTGACATCTCTGGTTGTTTTGCATCTCCGTGTTCTTGTTTTCCATGCCTTCATGGGATATTTGTGTGTGTATCTGTTTTGTGTCTCTTTGTGGTTGTTTTGC
>NW_024693621.1:0-258 GCF_008729295.1 Plectropomus leopardus | reverse complement strand
AATGCAAAAGTGCAATCTTTAGGTTGAGCAAAAGCCATAAAGTGAGTTAAAAATCCATCATATGGTGTGTTTTTGAGCTGAGAGATGATCGGGGGGATCTGGTAAGATGGAGGGAAGTTTACCACTGTTCATTTATTACCCACATTGTTATGTTACAAAGCTAGTTTAAAATCAGCAAAATATCCCTTTAAGTGACGTACACGTCCTTAGGTAAAAACCCTTGAAAGGAAACAGAATATAAGTACAGATGAGTTGAAG
>NW_024693620.1:0-264 GCF_008729295.1 Plectropomus leopardus | reverse complement strand
AGCATTAAAATGAAATCCTTCTTCTTAAGAGCTTCCACTTAATCTCAAAGCACATGAACTACTAAACTTTTAAACCTCCTGACATCACATGAATGCAGCATATGACATAGAATTTCAAAATAAAGGCATGTCCTTAAGATGATGATATGGATCAATGTTTTCACTTTTCACCGTTTAAATTGCATAATTTCAATGAGTAATGTATAGACTCAAATCAATGGATTGTTACACCTCCATTTGTTTAAGGGGGATATGGATGTGAAA
>NW_024693619.1:0-246 GCF_008729295.1 Plectropomus leopardus | reverse complement strand
GTTAAGATGTGTTAATTAATGATGGACAAGCCAGTTCTGTACAGGTTCCTTCAAATTGTTACAGGTAAATGTATCGAACATTTCGGGTTTTGATACTTGTTGCAAAATACTGTGTCAGTTGCTGTGTGAGTCTTAAAGTACATGCAGGGGCGTAGGACCAAATTCTGGACCCTGTGCATAAGCAGTCTCTGTGGGCCTCCCGCCCTAAATCTCTCGTCTGTCTTTCACACCTTTTGAATTTTTTTT
>NW_024693618.1:0-1996 GCF_008729295.1 Plectropomus leopardus | reverse complement strand
AAGAACTAAAAGTTTCTTATATAAGCTCAAATTTGTAAATATGTAAATAGTATTGTTGTGTTAAGTTAAGCATTTAAGATTTAAGTCAAGTATTATAGTGTTAAGTTAAGTTTAATAGTGTTTAGGTTTATAGTGTTAAATTGTAGCTAAGTAGTAGCTGTGTGCTGCAAGACAGACACCTCTCCACTTTTGTCACTCTGCTGCAGAATCAGCCTTATCTAAGCCGTCTACTGCCTCCACCCTCTGCCAGCAGCCACCCAACTGCTGCCTGAGCATCCTGCAGTCTCTGCTCTCCAGCCTCCACCAAAGCCTCTAACAGCCACCGTCAGGTTTAAACTCTGCCACCCAGAGCCTCTGCCAGCAATCTGTAGTTGCTGCCTCCAACTGCAGATTCTGGCAGACTGCTGCTGCCAAAGCTCCATCTACTACCCCTAAAGTGTCCTGCTCCACCCGAAACAAAGAGCCTCTCACAGCTGTGTTTATTTTTTTTAAAGAGTTACCTTAAAACCTCCACCACAGCCTCTGCCAGCAATCTGCAGCTTCCGCCTCCATCTGCAGATTCTGGCAGACCGCTGCTGCCTGACCTCCATCTAAAGCCTCTGTCAGCACTGTGCAAGTGTCGCCTCCACTTGCAGATTCTGGGAGACCGCTTCGACCACGCCTCCACCAACAGCCTCTGCCAACAACCTGAAGCTGCTGCCTCCACCTTCAGATTCTGACAGACTGCTGCCTTCTGACCTCCACCTAAAGCCTCTGCCAGGAAACTGCAACTGCCGCCTCCACTTGCAGATTCTTGCAGACTGCTTAGACCACTCCTCCACCTCCAGCCTCTGCCAGCAACCTGCAGTCACCACCTCCATCTGACGATCGTGGCAGACCACTCCTGCCAGATCTCCACCTAAAGCCTTGCCATGAACCTGCAGCTGCTGACTCCACCTGCAGATTCTGGCAGACTGCTGCCTCCTGACCTCCAACTCAAGCCTCTGCCAGCTACTTGCAATTGCCACCTCCACTTGCAGATTCTGGCAGACAGCTTCAACCACGCCTCCACCTCCAGCCTCTGCCATCAACTTGAAGCTGCTGCCTCCACCTTCAGATTCTGGCATACTGCTACGACCACTCCTCCACCTCCAGCCTCTGCCAGCGACCTGCAGTCACCGCCTCCGCTTGCAGATTCTGGCAGACTGCTGCCTCCCAACCTCCACGTCCAGCCTCTGCCAGGAATCCGCAACTGTTGCTTCCACTTGCAGATTCTGGCATACCGCGACGACCACTCCTCCACCTCCAGCCTCTGCCAGCAACCTACAGCTGCCACCTCCACCTGCAGATTCTGGCGGACCTCTTCGTCCACACATCCACCTACAGCCTCTGCAAGCAACCTGCAGCTCCGCCTCCACCTGCAGATTGTAGCAGAAAACTGTGACAAAACCACCTACAGCCTCTGCTAGCAAATTCCACCTGCAGATTCTGGTAGACTGCCATTACCAAAAACTCCATCTACCACTTCTAAATTGTCCTGCTCCACCCGACACAAAAACCCATTCACAGCTGTCTTTACTTCTTTTAAACTTTTACCTTACAACCTCCACCCACAGCCTCTGCCAGCAACCTGCAACTGCTCCTTTCACCTGCAGATTGTAGCAGACCGCTGCTGCTAGCATCCGCCAGAGCCTGACAAAGGATACCCCTCACCCAAAACCAGCACACTCTCTGTCTCTCTTCCTCCCTCCCTCTTGTTTTCCCTCCATCCCTCCTCTCTCCAGCCATCACCTTTCTCCCTTCTTCACTCTCCCAAAATAAAATAAAATAAAATAAAATAAAAACCCCTGGCGACCTGTCCAGGGTGTACCCCGCCTTCCACCCGATGACAGCTGGGATTGGCTCTAGCCCCCCCGCAACCCTTGTGAGGACAAGCAGTTACAGAAAATGACTAAATGAATGAATAAACAAATAATGCTAATTTAACTACAACAAATATAATATAATATGATATAAT
>NW_024693617.1:0-379 GCF_008729295.1 Plectropomus leopardus | reverse complement strand
ATTATACATCCACAAAAACTAAACCTCTTTACTGTAACATGACAGACACGGTTTCCTATCTTAAAAAAAAAAAAAAGCTAGTTGATTTTTATCTGTTACTTAGTGTATTTTTCAAATGTATCTACATGCAAGACTGTGCAAGATGCTAATTATATCATATAATTATATCAATTATTATATCATGATAATGATTTAATAATTGCACTGTGGAAAAGCCTAACACGCAGCTCAAATGTATACATTTTACATTAATTTAGGATATTTGCAGATGAATGCAGTGTATCTTTTGTATGATCTTTGTTTCTCTAAAAATATTTTGCTTCACTTATTTTTACAATGTTTTTTTTGCCTTTATAGATTGGCTTTGTATATATATATA
>NW_024693616.1:0-338 GCF_008729295.1 Plectropomus leopardus | reverse complement strand
TGTGTAGCATGTCTGTTTTTTTTTTAGATTTGAGCTGTTATTCTATAGTTATTGAGTCATTTTTCTGAAGCCCATTTTTCCAGTAGACAAAAAAAACCCACTTCGTCTTTAGTGAGAAAGATAATAATTTCTAGGACAAATGCCTCTGCGCCTCTGCACTCTTTATTTATTGGGTGAAGCTTTGGTTGGCAGTGATGTTAAAGTGACAATGGGTTGGACACGCTAGTTTTCGCCCCTTTTTGGTTGTGGTGCTAAGATGCATGTTGGTAACTTTTGCGATTCTTTGTCATCTCAATCAGCAGCACTCAAACAACATTACAAATTAGTCATTAGCGAGT
>NW_024693615.1:0-264 GCF_008729295.1 Plectropomus leopardus | reverse complement strand
TCAAGTGGTTAATTGAGTAATTTAGTCTAAGTTGCAGCCCTAAAATCAAATGTTATCTTGTTTTTTAAGCTGAAGAGAGATGCACAGAAAGCGTAAGATTCACAGATGAAACAAAGTTGCCACAGAGTTGCTGTGTTTACCTCCATGCACATCCCAGGCTTTACTCTAATGCTGTTATTACGGGTTGGGGTGAGGCAGCCTGTTTGTGGTGCGGGGATTTTTTTTTTCTTTTTTTCCAGACATTATTAAAAGACTGAATCATGT
>NW_024693614.1:0-500 GCF_008729295.1 Plectropomus leopardus | reverse complement strand
ATATCTAAATAAGTCACAAAAAGTAAGCGCTGAAGTAACTGAAACACACTAAAACACACTCAGGTTCGTGATAAAACCATTAAGTATTAAGTGCTTTCATTATCAAACCATAAAAATCTAGGGGTTTGAATCGGATTTGGATTGAGGACACATATCTATTGGGGAAACAATCTTCGACGCAACACCTAAAACGGGAGCAAAAGGATGCAAAATGTTTGGGGATTGAACGTGCCCCGGTCACATAGAGCTAACAAACGGAAATGTCCTACAAATGCGAAAAAACTGCAGGTACGTGGCACGCGCAGCTCAGACGCTGCAGAGAGCACCTGCTGCTAAAGGTAGAAATTTAGCCCAGATTTACCAGTAAAAACACCAAATAATGTTGTCAAATCAGAGCGGTAACAGTTTCTACTTTGTTGTTGACTCATAGACGTGTGTATGTGACGCCCTGCGCGGAGAAACCCGACGACTGACCAGAGGAAGTCCCGAATCGGTGAGTC
>NW_024693613.1:0-616 GCF_008729295.1 Plectropomus leopardus | reverse complement strand
AGCAAATTGGCTTGTAAAATAACTTGAATATATAATTTAGAGAATTATAAATAAGACGAGGCAAGGCAGCTTTATTTGTATGGCACATTTTCGCACATTTTACAACAGCGCAATTCAAAGTGCTTTACAGAGCATTAAAATAAAAATTTATACAAATACAAGTTTCAGATTTACAATAAAGAGATAAGATACAAAGGTCAAGTTAAAAACTAAATGATTTTAGAAAAATTGTAAAATAAAAATCACCTTTAAAAATAGCGACGAGGTGCAAAGATAAAAAGATACGAGGTCTGGACATTTTTCCTTTTTTTTTTTAATATATAATTTTGCTTGTCATTATAGTTTTTTTCTGTTTTTGAAAGAAATCAAACCAATTTTTTTGAGGTTAAATGCTAGTCAAAGACGCTTGAATGCAGCACAAGAAAACTGTGTCGACTCAGGTGTTAAAGTTTGAACAGGACGTTCAGTATGACGGCGACATTCATTTCAGATAGTTGAAAAGCTAACGGCAGTAATGAGGTATTGTTAATGTGCAACAGAGTTTTTTTGCCGACTCTAGATGTCTAACAGAGACTGCACAGTATGTACTCGCTGTGAGCTGTAATCTTACACTTCT
>NW_024693612.1:0-703 GCF_008729295.1 Plectropomus leopardus | reverse complement strand
TACACACATATATATACATATATTTATTTATGGGTGAAATATGATACAGAAAAATGTTGGCATTGAATGTTTCTGGACACCATAGATACATTTTATTTGCATATTAATACTTAGCAGATACTTTGGATCTTCATGTTTAAACAGTGCTGAAGTTAATGTGTGGTTATGTTTAGGCACAAAAACCATCTGGTTATGGTCTGGAAAAGATTATGCATTCATCAAAAATACATGGTCCCTGACAAAAAGCAGCAACTAGTTGGTACAATACAATAGCTTTTTTGTGCCACTATCCCAGCAGGAAAAACAGCAATGGATCATTAAGAAACACCCACATTTGCCCCTCTGTTTTCTGAAGATACTTTTAGTCGTGTTTAGTCATGATAACAAATACAATACCAAATATATATGTGTTTTGAAGCATCTCTGTATTCACTGATATGAATTAAACATTCATGAAAAAATGATAATCTCACATTTTGGTGTATTTAGACCATTTATTATCATTTTCATAGAATGGACATTATTATGAATCAGTGTGATGAACTTCTCTGAAAGCCACTGCGCTACACACACTGCACTAAAGTCTGATTATCACACTGAAGGTTTGTATGTATCCTTGAGGAAGGAAAATAAATGGTATCAAACAGTGGACTGATATCAGGCTGCCATCATGAAACATACTGGATGTTACAGATTAAATGTC
>NW_024693611.1:0-302 GCF_008729295.1 Plectropomus leopardus | reverse complement strand
CTCTTTTAAACTTTGACTCCAAGCTTTTTAGTAAACTTTTAGCATCACGTATGACTTTGTTTTTAGAGGACTTGATTCACCCGGATCAAGCCTGTGCCATTCCGGGGAGGAAGATCACTGACAGCCTCGTACGGATCCGAGACACCATCTGTTATGCGAGAGACAGAAACATTTGGCTAGTAGTCCTCAATTTAGATTTTGAAAAGGCTTTCGATCGGGTCTTGCACGAGTATCTCTTCCAGGTACTGCAAAAAATGGGCTTTCCAGAGAGGTTCATAGCCTGGGTGGGATTGCTGTACCGG
>NW_024693610.1:0-720 GCF_008729295.1 Plectropomus leopardus | reverse complement strand
CTGCCCAATGACTCTGAACTGTACAAATGTGTATAAAAAATGGATGTATGAAAAAATAAGTCTTCAGGTCCTCTGGCTTTATTCGGTATGATGAATATTACTGTACATTGGAAATTACATTGTAGAATAAATCAAAGCTTGTTTCTTTCTTTTCATTTTTTTTTCTTTTTTTTTTTTTTTTTTACAGTACAGTATAGCTTCCCTTTCCACAACGTTTTACATCATACTTTGTTATTGGGCTCTCTTTTTGGTAAAGAGCTTGCCCAGAGAGTTTTGCCCATTTTTGACCATGGCTCTAATTCTCAGTTATGGTTTTAACCATGTGATGCTGGTGCACTTCCTTTCTCCGTTAGTGCTCTCTGGTTTCATGGCAGGTCAGGGTGGCATGAGAATGACCTAGCAGGGAGGGTCAGAGATCACAGGGTCAAAGCTAGGCTCAGGTACGGGGGGTCCTGTTACACATAAGGAGACAGGAGAAGGGTCTTGTCACTCGCTGTCAACAGATCACAGCACTGAGCCACAACCTTCACCTCTCTGACAAATCTCTCAGCACTGCAGCCCGCACCTCCAAGGACCAGAGTCAGAGCAGGAAACATGAATATGGATCAATATTAAGTTACTGACCTTGAGATGATGACAGGTGCTTTAAATCTGAGGATTTTTGTGACAAAGTTTTGCAAGTAAATGACTATCTAATAGAGATGAGGTTATAGACTGTAT
>NW_024693609.1:0-706 GCF_008729295.1 Plectropomus leopardus | reverse complement strand
GGGTCGCACCTTCACCGTGGTTGAGTCTGCAAAGTGTTCATTTGCCTGCATTAAGTATTCAGCTTCAGACATTTATGTTTGTGTATTTATGTATGCATGTATTTATGTTATGTGAGCAAAGCATTCAGGCATAAAGAGTTTTATAGAATTTTGCATTCAGCTTGCTGATTTTGGGAGCATGGGTCAACTGTGGGTGGTCTCAGGGTTTAATTAAGCACTGCAGAGAAAAAAGGAAAAAAAGAAGCACAGCTTGATATGCAGCCACATCCTTTTTAATCCATCTTACATCAAATTAGAGAGAAAAATATACTCAAGGACTTCAGTCAAGGATGTCGGGGGGCCATGAAAGGCTGTGTGTGTGCGAGTGTGTGTGTGTATGAAAAACTGAAAGGGTGTGTTTAAAAGGTTTTTGATCAATTAAGGGATATCATTAGCATATGACCCCCTTAAAGTGTACAACAGAGAGATGGAGACAAGATAGAGAGACTAATAGGAGTTTGTTAGAACGACACAGTTTTGACGCGAGCATTACCTCAAAGCTGCAGTAAATTGACACACAATAAGGTTTGAGTTTAATTAGAGGGCTAAACTTTGTACCCATCTAATCCTCACCATCCAGCCACTTATCTCTATGAATAACCAGATAGCAGAGTCAATTTTCACTCTTACCTTAAGTTAGGTTTTTGTTAGTAAAAATATTGTAAGT
>NW_024693608.1:0-251 GCF_008729295.1 Plectropomus leopardus | reverse complement strand
CCAGAGAGAGAAAGAATGAAAGAACGAACGAATGAATGAACGAACAAAAGAAAGAAAGAAAGATTGGTGAAAAGAAAGATTAGCTGAAGACAGGCAGAAAAGGGGAACAAACAATAACTGGTAGTGAGACAAAACAGTAATGAAGAAAGAAGAGGAAAAATTTTGTTTACATGTACACCAATATTGTATTAAAGGAAAAATTCACGTGAAAAATTCACGTGTTACAACATATTACGTATGTGTGTTCATAT
>NW_024693607.1:0-2094 GCF_008729295.1 Plectropomus leopardus | reverse complement strand
TTATTATTGTTATTAATATTATTTAAGCCTCTTTCAATGAAATAAGTCTCTCCTGATTGAAATGTTCACTGTGTACTGGTTCATATTTGCATTGATAGTGTTCTCTTGTTTGGTAGGAAAAGCACTAAAATGATTAAATTTGCCTCAGTGCATTACTTGAAATCACAGTGAAGTAAATCATATTACATTCTGCTGATGCAACCTAATGCAGAGCACGTCTAAACAAGCAGTTTCAGCCAAACAGTTAAATCTGACTCGTCAGAAGTGTCCAAACCCTGCTGAACTCATCCAGTCTGTTGGTAGCAGTCCTCAAAGCCTCCCAGTTAATCCAGTCCAAGCACAGACAAGGATCTTCCATGACTTCAATTTTAAACTTGGAAACTTGGATATCTTCACATCAAGCAGGTTATAGAGCTTAATTTCTGCCTATATGAGGGGATTACCTGGACCATGACGTGGTCAGAGTTTCCCAATGCAGAGTGGAGAACATTGCCTTAGGCACTTCTGACTGTAATGTTGCAATAACTCAAAGTATTTTCCTCTTTGGTCGGGCATTTAATAAATGAATTTCTTTGTCACGTGTTGGCATCCATCATAGAAGAGCCATAATGTCCTTGAGGACATGTTTTCGTTGGGATTGACTTTCACTGCTGTAATTTGTACCCTGATGAAATCAGATGCCAAATACCACCCAGAGGCTCAAATGGCAATTGTAGTGTAATATGTGATTAATTGCATGGTGCATAAAATGAAACTATTGCATGACTTGAAGCACATTTATACGTTGTTTACTAAAATCACTTCATTATGGTGTTTTTGAAGAACTAGAAAATTATAAAGGCATGCATACTTCCAATTCTACCATTGTGTCAAACATTGTAAGAGTTGGTGGATGTGCGGAGATGAGGCCTGTCTTTCTGACTTCCTCCCATCTTGCATACAGGTAGACTTTTTTCCCTTCAGGAAGATCCTAACGCACTCACACAAAGAATCCCTTTGAACATTGGATATTCCTTCATCCATTCTCCAAAGTCCAGTCAATGGATGGAGGGGGAGAGTGGTTGGAGAGGAATGAAAGAGGCAAGAATGAAGGAGGGAGGCGGGGAGAGAATGAGTATGCCTGCAGGTCAGCTTGTTTTGAGAGGGAGCAAGCTGGAGATGGAAGGAGGGGAGGAGGGGGAGGAAGGGGTTCCATTAAAGCCAAATGGGCAAAGTAAATAACATTAATGCTTATTGATTCCATCTAAAATACAGCTATTTATTCTACTGACCAACAATCAATGACTAGGGCCTTTTGGAAGTCTCTCACTAACATCGGTTCACAGCAATAACACAGGATTTATGAAAAATGCCATCTCATTACATTGGAATACAGCAGTAATACATCTCTATGACTCAATTTAAATTACATACACACTTAATCATAAGCAAATTCATGGTAAATCTAAATTTGTTCCATCAAAACTGGATATCAGTTGGTAATATATGCAGCAGATATGATATTCAAACTAATCACCAGAGTGAGTTTGGAGCACTATAACTAGGGCTGGGCGATATGGAAAAAGGCCTTATCAAGATACATTTTTTCATATCAGTCAATATTGATATATATCACGATAAACTTTAAATCACTATTTCTGTCAAGCTTAAAGGTTCCCTTTGACTCATACGTGAGATATGAAGATATCATAAACAGTGATGCACGATAATGATTATTTCAACCGATACTCATAAACCCATAATTTACAGCTTCTCATGGCTGATAAGATACCGATAAACTCATAATTTACAGCTTCTCGTGGCCCATAAGATACCGATAACTGTTAACTTCTTTGTGTTTGTTTTTCATTACCTGAGGGTATGAAAGGCTGAGATGTGGTGAGTACAGATGAATTTGATTTGTGCGTTTTCATTAAAAAAAAATAACATTTCAGACAAGGGCGGCTTTGTGGTTAGCACTGTTGCTTCACAGCAAGAGGGTCCGTGGTTCAAATCCTGGTTCAAACGGGGTTCGGTCCGGGCGGGGGCCCTTCTGTGCAGAGTTTGCATGTTCTGGGATGCCACTACCAATGCCAGGATGGCAACAAAAGCACA
>NW_024693606.1:0-382 GCF_008729295.1 Plectropomus leopardus | reverse complement strand
AGTTCCTTTAAGGAGTTCATATCTATAGACTATGGATTTTATATACACGTTTTCTTAAAATAATGAGGCTGGTATTTTTTTTATTTTTGCAAGGTTCTTTCCTATTTGCTTTACATATAAAATTAAGATACATTCATTTCAAATATTGTAACCATCTTTGTCTACATACTTCCTGCTTCCTTTTTGTCAAATATTTCTGACAACGATAATCATGGTGATGGTGCCAAAAAAAATATGCATCTGAAAAACTCAGCTGCAGGGTTTTTTTTTTTTTCCAGAAATCATGACCTGGTTGCACAAGATAATCCACAAATCTTGATGTGAGCAGTTTCATGAAGGAGCTATTTCCTTTCTACTGAACTTTACCCACCAACCATCATAT
>NW_024693605.1:0-473 GCF_008729295.1 Plectropomus leopardus | reverse complement strand
ATACTAATATTTTGACATCAACTTACATGCAGAACAGGTTTTACTGTATGATGGATATATTATTTTAATAAATGCAAATGCAAATATACTTTACGTTGCCTTTCAGTTGATTTCTTACCAGCCCCAAGTTCAAAAGTAGGAACTCTAACTTTGAGTGGTGTTCCTTTGTACTTTTTGTAGTAGGGGGTCAGACTATCTCAACTTCTGACTTTGAATGGATCGCAGCATAAAACCAGACATGACACATGAGTAGTGACACAAAGTAAAACAGAAAACAGAACATGAGTAACTAGAAAAAATAACAGAACCCCAAAACAAAGTCCACAATATAACGAAAGCAAGGATCAAATCAAGGGAGACATATCCCCAGCATCCCTCCCTGAAATCTACGCCTATGGATTGCTTCTTCAGATAGGCTTGTAAGCAAGACATGCTTATGTGTACAGCTCAGACCAGATGAACACTGGATTTTT
>NW_024693604.1:0-255 GCF_008729295.1 Plectropomus leopardus | reverse complement strand
ACATCAAACACATTTATTTCAGCATTTATCTCTTTTTCTTCTGTTAGAAAGTTGGCAGCGTCAATACAAAACATTCTGGTTTGTATTTTTGAAGGAGCTTCTTCTTCCCGCAGCAAAATAATATTTAGCCACCTTAATAATGTTGGCGTATGCTATATTTAGAATATTTCTTGCCTTACACTCTAACACAATCACTGCTTTACCTTTGCTGCCTGACAGCCCTTTCCAACAGGCAACTGAAGCCGTTATTTCACC
>NW_024693603.1:0-626 GCF_008729295.1 Plectropomus leopardus | reverse complement strand
AATATTATATCACAGAAGAAAATATAATAAAACATCACAAATATTAAATAAATAAATCATTTTTGGCACTTTTGTTTGTTTTTATTTTTTGTGTGCATACTGTCAGGTAATTTTAATGAAACTTTTTTTAACTAATCTTTTGCTAATTTTTGGGCCATGTCTTCCTCCTGTGTTTTTAGTTTTTAATTTCCTTCAGCTGGTAAACCTGTAGATTTTAAAACTACTTCCTGGAACACTTCAAACAGGAAACACGGTGATAGAAATGTTGTTCAGCTGCACATAAAAGCTCCTGTGTGTGTTTTCGTCTGCATTCTCATGTATATGACATCCAGCCAGCGAACAGCTGATCTGCTGTCACTTCCTTATTTCCTCAGTACGTCAGATCTGTTAACCATTAAAGGCCAAAACAAACAGAGCGTTTACAGAAACACTTACTGAGCAGTTTGAGCCCTTAAAATAAGTTTCACTCATCCTAAACACACCTGGAGGCCCCTACATATATTCTGACTAATTGTTTCATTGCAGCGGGTTCATCATTTTTCTTGTTTAATATTTGTTTGTTTTTTTTTTACCTCTGCAGCTTATTTCCAGAGCTGTGGAAACCATGATTAGGGAAGGTGCTACAA
>NW_024693602.1:0-646 GCF_008729295.1 Plectropomus leopardus | reverse complement strand
ATGCAGCAGTTTTGGGTACAGACGTTGTAGTTGCAGCAGTTGTAGGTGTGGTAGTTGAAGGTGCAGAAGTTGTAGATGCAGCAGTTTTGGGTACAGATGTTGTAGTTGCAGCAGGTGTAGGTGTGGTAGTTGAAGGTGCAGCAGTTGTGGGAGAAGTTGTTGTAGGTGCAGCAGTTGAGGGAGTAGTACTTGTAGGTCTAGCAGTTGTGGGTGCAGTAGTTGTTGGTGTGGAAGTCATAGATCTGGAAGTTGTCGGTGCAGTAGTTGTAGATGCAGCAGTTGTGGGTGTAATAGTTGTAGGTCTGATAGTTGAAGGTGCAGCAGTTGTGGATGCAGTAGTTGTAGTTGCAGCAGTTGTGGCTTTGGCAGTCGTAGGTCTGGTAGATATGGGCATAGCAGTTATAGTTACAGCAGTTGCTGGTGTGGTAGTTGTAGGTCCAGTACTTGTTGGTGCAGCAGTTGTAGTTGCAACAGTTGCAGGTGATGTAGTTGTAGCTGTAGCAGTTGTGGGTGCAGCAGTTGTAGGTGAAGTACTTGTACGTGCAGCAGTTGTAGGTAAAGTAGTCATATGTCTCGTAGTTGTAGATGTTGCAGTTGTAGGTGCAGCAGTCGTAGATGCAGCAGTTTTGGGTACAGACGTTGTAGT
>NW_024693601.1:0-318 GCF_008729295.1 Plectropomus leopardus | reverse complement strand
CCTTCAAGTAATAACTTTAAAAATGGAGAGGGAAAAAGTGTAATGTTATATATTAAATACTCAATTTATTATTAATATATTCTTATTTTACTTTGCTCATGCTTCTTTGACTATCAAACACCTTGTTCTTTTCAACAAGTCATTTTAGGGAACTCTGTTTTTTTTGTTCCCATGACAATTATTAGAATAGAAGTTAAATTTAGGGGAGGATTTGCTCTTGAATTTGTTGTCTCTGTGGAGGCTGTTGCTTCTCACTGTAGGGGGAAGAGAGAAAAGGAGAGAGGAAGGAGGTCAAGTAAGTGCACAGTGCAGTAGCTA
>NW_024693600.1:0-688 GCF_008729295.1 Plectropomus leopardus | reverse complement strand
TTATCACGGTTAATAATCTCTCAACATCCGTTATAAAATGAACCAAACTTCTACATGCACACTTAACTACGTTCTTGATCATTTTTCTTCAGAAGTCGTGAAGAAGTGGCTCATCCTGCAGATCTCTCCTCATCTCTACAGTGAGTTGTATTTTGTTTATTACTACTACATTTATGACAATTCACAGCAAGAGAGTAACTTCTCTGTGCAAGTAAGAGGCCATAACCTGAGGTTTCATCAATGAACGCTTGTGCACTGAAAGTTTATTTATAGCTATGTGCAGCTTAGACATGAACATGTCTCTACAGGCCAGTTGACAGTTAATTCAATTATATGCTGGACAATAAAATAATTTATGTTTCCCTGCATCATTCTGACATTCTTAATAGACCGGTTTGACCAAAAATAGGGTAGAGGACACGTAACGGGAAAACATTTTTAAGATGAGATGTTAAGATTCACATCCTTTAACCCAAGGTCCCTACAGCTCAAGGCAAGTTAGATTTTTTTGAAATAAGACTTTTTCTGATACTGATTGGAAGTAAATTTACTACAAATTTTACAAAAAACAAATTTAAGGGAAAATAATCTGAAACAATTTTCCCCAAATATTAACTGTAACTTAAAAAGTGACTTTTTTCATCAAGTTAAAAGACAATCTACTTATTACACATTTAAAACAATAAAC
>NW_024693599.1:0-305 GCF_008729295.1 Plectropomus leopardus | reverse complement strand
TACATTTTATGGGACAGTTTTGCCAGGTTGGTCAATGCCTTTTTTATTTTATTTTTTATTTGTTTTATTAAAAAATCAAACAAATTTGCTCAGGTTTCTAAAAGTGGACCTGCTTGTAAAGGGGGTCTGAATGCAGCACAAGAAAACTGATGCTGATCCAGATTTCAGAGGGTTAATGGAGCAGGATGAATGCGTTGGGTGTGATTTAAGAGATATTGAAGGTGCATGATGGGATAGCTTTTTTGTGCCTCTGACCAGGAGTAAGCTGGTATGCAGAATAAATGGATGGACTTTCCCCGTCTCTC
>NW_024693598.1:0-340 GCF_008729295.1 Plectropomus leopardus | reverse complement strand
TAGATTTTTTTGTGATATAATTTTAAATATACGATTATTTTTATTATAAATATAGTTCTTTTGTCTGCACCACTTTTAATAGTGATTTTTATTTCATTTTTTAAAATAAGTTAGTAATCAATTTTACCTTCCTATCTCTTTACTCTTTTATTGTAAATCTGTATCCTTTATTATGTTATATATTTCATTGTTCCGTAAAGCACTGTGAATTGCTCTGTTGCACGAAATGTGCTATACAAATAAAGTTGCCTTGCCTATATTTATTTATTCATTCAGCACATAAGACAAAGGTGGGACGGAGAGTTTGACAAAAATATTCAAAATACTTATCCATACTTTG
>NW_024693597.1:0-347 GCF_008729295.1 Plectropomus leopardus | reverse complement strand
ACACACACACACACACACACACACACACACACAATGACTCATTCACACATTCATACTCATATTCACCGCCGGAGCACATATTCAAACTGACACATCACATAGAAACCAGTTTTCTGCACATAAACTCCCACACACTCAATTCAGCAGCAACTCAGGGCGACGTGCATGAACGCATTGCACAATCTGCACCTAAATAAGTGTACAAACAAAATGAAAGCAGCTATAATTAATCGTTTTGTAATAGTAAAGGATTACATGACAAAATGCAATGTGAGGGGTGTCGTTAGTGGTGATGAAAACATAGATTTATCACTAACTTTCACTTTAACTTTCACTATAATTTTCAG
>NW_024693596.1:0-1097 GCF_008729295.1 Plectropomus leopardus | reverse complement strand
AATGAGAACAAAAGGGAGAGATCGGGTTAGGAGGATATTTAAGCCAGAAGAGGCGCGGTTGAGGTGCGGTAGAGGTGTGGTCCTGCTCCTGAAACTCTGCTATATAGCTTCACATGTCAAACTGAAGAACCACCGACTGATCATTAATGAGAACATGTCAAACTGAAGAACCGATGTGTGATCATCACATCCTTCAGCAAACAGACGGATTCTGACAACTGATCCACTTGAGTTTGGTGGACAGCAGTTGGACAGGCAGTTCTGATTGGACAGGACAAAGTGCCCAGCAGAGAGTGGACGGCTCTGTCCAATGTGATCAAGTCCACATCTTGTGACTGTTTTAGCTTGTGGTTTTTGAGTTTCCGCCATGTTCCTAAGAAATGCAGCGATTAATAAAAGTCAACCAATAACATACTGGATTTCTTACTGATGTTCACCGGATGAATGATGCTGAAGAGTCGGCTTGGTATGAATCCTCTCAGAACTGTTTTGATAAGATTAGGGGGAACCCTCAGTATTTAACCCGTCAGTTAAAGCTTTGGAAGCTAATTTAACATGAATATTCGTTATGAAAGCTGGATATATGTACTTGATACCTTTAAGGCATCAACAAAAATGACCCAGCACCAAGAAGAAACTTCCCACACGTTCTCATCCCAACTCGTCACATGGTGACGTCTCATCACTTCGGTCTGTGACCTTCTGTGTCAGGCGCTGACGCTCTGCAGTAAAAAACAATGTGTTTACATCCTGTTTCACACAATGTGTGAATGATCACTGAGCTACTTTGGATCAGAGGGGTCAATTAATTAGCTTTGTTGTACAAACAAATAATACAAACAAAAAAAAGATGACTCATGCTAAAATATGAATTAAGAAAGAGGCTAAACCAGTTTTTGACATCCGTACATTTGTTTCCAAAGATGCTGGAGGATGGTGTCAAGTCAAGTCAAGTCAATTTTTATTTATAGAGCCCATTATCAGAGGGCTTTACAGTGTACAACATCCCTCTGCCCTCAGACCCTCACATCACCCGAGGAAAAACTCCCAAAAAAGAACCCCTGTAACGGGAAAAAAGGAAGAAACCTCAGGAAGAG
>NW_024693595.1:0-387 GCF_008729295.1 Plectropomus leopardus | reverse complement strand
GTATAATTTGGAAACTCAACATCAAAAACCTCATATATATATATATATATAAACAAAATAGATGACCTAATTATAGCCTAATTTTTAGCGTCTATTTTTTAAATTAATTCAAATAAAACACAAGAAACTCCAAAATAAAGTACAAACATCAGTTGATAAAGTTACTACAAACATTATTATCCCCATATCCCATCCCCACCAGTTTTTAACATCTTTTTTTGTTTTTTGAGGCTGAATCAAGGCTATGAGAGGCTGAACCGAACTGACTCCAAAAAGACGTCTGAATGAGAGAAAAAATATATTCATGATGTAAAAACCATTAATGTATTAAGAGATAATAAAAACCCTTTAAGGTGTTAATTAACACTTTCACCTCTGATGTTATTC
>NW_024693594.1:0-358 GCF_008729295.1 Plectropomus leopardus | reverse complement strand
CTAACACCACGGAGGCTAACACAGTGCAGGCTAACACCACGGAGGCTAACACCATGAAGGCTAACACCACGGAGGCTAACACCATGAAGGCTAAGACGGGGGACAGCGGGATTTGGACAACAATCCCCGAAGTGACATTCAGCTCAACATGATGGGAAACGTTGGCAGCGCAGTGGGACAGAGGGACCAGGTGACAGGTGAGTACATCAACAAACTCTTGTAATGTGTCAATAATGGTTATGTTACTGAACACCTGTGCGTGTGCGCGTGACTTGGTGCAGGCTCTCCTCTGCTTTATTCTGTTGTTGATGCTATAAGAAATGTCAGGTTAGATCATTTTATGCACTTTCTGTTCTTC
>NW_024693593.1:0-421 GCF_008729295.1 Plectropomus leopardus | reverse complement strand
TTATATTTAATCCAGGTCACTGTACATGGACAACCGTTAACATTACTACCATATTACACTTAACATGATCAAAACTTGATATTTGATATTCGAATTAATAAAAGAGCTTCTTACTTTTGTCCAAACATTGACCTTTGTTATAAAATTACGTTGTTATCTATGTTAGTATACTTGCCTGGCATGCTTTATAGTTAAAGGTTTGCTTGCTTGCTTGCTACAGCTAATAGTAGCTCATACTAATAGTAAATAATAGCTACTTGGACCAAAATAATGAAATTTACCATCAATTGTTAACACTGTTTTCATGCTTTCCACCATTTCTGCTGCCCTGAAATGTCACGCAAACGTCACAACTCTGCAACTCAAATATCATTGAAATTCCCAATTCCCCACTCCTGATTATGACTTTGGAGGGCTGTTC
>NW_024693592.1:0-933 GCF_008729295.1 Plectropomus leopardus | reverse complement strand
TAATTTTACATGAACATTTGTTACAGTGAAATTGCTGTGAAAATGCAGTCAAATTAATTTTTCTAAATCACAGCAGCTTGATGCTTTTTTGAGCCAATATTTTACTGTAAAGCTCAAATTCTACTGTAGAATACTATAATAAACTTAATAAACAGTAATATACTGTTGAAACAATTTAATGTATTGACACTGTAAAAATAACAGTAGGATTCTGGCATCTACAGTTCCCAAAGGTTAACCATAATTTTACAGGAAAACTTCTTACGGTGATCTTTTCTGTACTTTTTTATGATGCCTTTACACAGCAGGGGAGCTGCAGCCACCCAGTGTATATAGAGATGTAGCGTAATGTTTTTCAGTACACGAAATATTCATACAACACTTCAACCCATGGTGATAACAGCCAACAGTAATCGGCATTGAGTGTAAACAGTGGAAATGCATGTAAAAATATAAGTGAGAAACATGTTGTAGTTCTCGATCAGATTTGCCAATGTTTCAGTGCTTAACCCTGACTCAGCTTACCGGAGAGATGAAATCAGTTGATCATTTAGGGAGCTGGAGACGTCAGATTGCATTCAAAGAAACAGGTAATTAATTATGATTGCAGTTGCCATAAAAAACGTAAAATAGCTTGTTTTATTTTCTCGTCACATTTTACCAGATCCAGTCCATCAAATGCTTATTTTTAGCTTTATGTAGGATTCTGTATCTGTTTCCGCTTTATAAAAAACTTAATTACACTGAAAGATGGGATGAATCATGAAGTGTCAGGACTCAACGTCCGGTCATGATATTTTATCGTCTGTCTCTGTCTTTCTTTCTCTCTTTTCTCACCTTCCCTCGTTGCTCATCAACATGTCTGCTTGTCAACCTCCCATCTGTCGTGTTTCTTGGCCTCGTATTAGCCTGCGTTCCCGCTCCTTCTCTCTC
>NW_024693591.1:0-359 GCF_008729295.1 Plectropomus leopardus | reverse complement strand
AGCTGAATGAGCAACAGTAAAGAGTGTGTGTGTTTCATGTGTCCGTGACAATTATTAAGTTAAATAATGTAATATTATGATAACTTTAAATAAAGTACTGGCATAAATAATTTAAGTAAAGAATTATTAGAATTAAGTTACATAAAACAATAGCATGACAACGTAAAATAACTAGTGCTATAATTAAGTGAAGAATCATTATAATTAAGTTCAATAAAGTACTATGATATATTTTTAAAAAGCTGAATGAGCAACAGTAAAGAGTGTGTGTGTTTCATGTGTCCGTGCAGCTGGGAGGCTGCAACAGCAGCACTCACACGTCTGGCTGGACTTGAAGGTTCTCTTCGATTCGCGCCAGA
>NW_024693590.1:0-304 GCF_008729295.1 Plectropomus leopardus | reverse complement strand
TTCACCAAACTCGCCAATAACATGTAGCCTATATTTGCTCTGTTTATGTGATATAAAAATTTTCCCAGCAGTGAAATACTTTTTTTTTTTAATCTAATATATAAACACATAATATGTTAACCAGAGGTGATTGGACGGTTGATTTCTAATCTCAAAATGTAAACATTTAGACACAACACCACAGAAACTCTGCAACAGACTTTGCTGCTCGTCTTTAACCTCCTGTGTGCGATGCTGCATGCATGTAGAACCTATCCGGGTCTCAGGTTCACCAAACTCGCCAATAACATGTAGCCTATATTTG
>NW_024693589.1:0-743 GCF_008729295.1 Plectropomus leopardus | reverse complement strand
GATATGTACAGTATGTACATATCTTTGTTAGTATTATTATTATTTTATTTTACAAAAAGACAAAAAGATTAAAAAGAGCAATAAAAAACAAAACATGTGCACAAGTGAAGATGGAATACATTATTATAATTATAAAGTACTTTTCTTGTTTTTCCCCCCTAGTTATTTGATAATTTTATAATGATTCTCTACTTTTTTTAAAGCTAATTTTCAGGTCATTGTCTTGGCCTTCACATTTTTTTAATGAGCCATTTCATGCACAGCCGATCACAGAATCGGGTTTTAAATTTCTGATTATTGACTTTTCTGTATCAAGACATAATTATTTCACGAGAGAGGTCCTAAGGATCAGTTTCTTCATAACCTCTGTGTAACGTACATTTCCTGAGGATATCTTCTATCTCTGATGTTCATTGTAAACATATAAATCTGTGTAGAAAACTGAAAAAAGATGCTTTTTCATGTCAGAACTTGCCTGAGAATTGTTGTGTTTTTTAGTTGTCTGTGCAAACAGGAACTGTTAACAGTTAATCTGACATATGCTGAACAGTGCCAAGAGCAGCTGAAAGTCTTCATTTCGTCTGAGGGCTGGTCAACAGTTTTAGGGGCAACGGTTCTTGTATGAAATGTTAAGCTGTTTTTGAGGTTTGGCCTTTAGTTCACACGATAAATGGCCTGAAAATGCACATTTTTGAAACCGGGTTTCAGAGATTAATTTCTTTAAAACGCCACCTCTCTGTCGC
>NW_024693588.1:0-329 GCF_008729295.1 Plectropomus leopardus | reverse complement strand
TAAAGTTTTGGACATTTTACCCTATTTATTAAATCACCATTAAAATCTAAACAATTCTCACTCTCTCTTAAAACTAATTTTCAGGTCATTTTCTTGTCAACTTTTCCTAATTTCTTGCAATTTGTGTGTCATCTCTTTATCAAGTTGCTTAGAGCCATTTTAGCCATAATTTCTAAAAGAAATCAAATCAATTTGCCCAGAAAGGCATCTGAAAGCAGCACAAGAAAACCTTTGTTCCAGGTTTCAAAGGGTTAAATAGTACTGAACCATGTAACACAACTAGAGTACAATACACACACTCACTTTCACACATCCTTCCACTCACGTCT
>NW_024693587.1:0-586 GCF_008729295.1 Plectropomus leopardus | reverse complement strand
AGAGCTAAAGAGACATAAAAGAGAGAGAAGTAGACGAACTAAAAAGCCCCCAACCATCAATGCTTATGAGTGATACAGATACAGATTATGGAGGTGGGAGAGAGTGAATATCTGAATGCAACGTCTGTGCTTTCTACTCATCATGTTGAGCCTGTTTGTGCCTATTTGTAGTGTGTGTGTGCGTGCGTGCGTGCGTGCGTGTGTGTGTGTGTCTGGGCATTGGGCCATACTTTTGTGTATTATGTGTGTGCTTCACTTACGGTGTCAGTGTTTACAGAATAAACATGATATCAGGCCCTGGGGGATATGGAGGCAGGCCTGTGCAGATCTTTTTTCGTATTGCCTTGCTCATCTCTCTGGCCCCCAACCCTTAGCCTTTGACCTTTAACCCCTCATCATACATGCTGACAGCCAAACCACAGGTTAACCTCAGGGTCTACAGGTTAGTAAACAGCATGGTAGATTATTTTCAGCATCTTGGTAAAAACAAGGAAAAAACAAATTTTTTCCCCCAATTTTAACACATCGGTACTGTACATTAATCAAGATTATTTTTTCTGGATCATGTTTTATGACTTTATATCAC
>NW_024693586.1:0-301 GCF_008729295.1 Plectropomus leopardus | reverse complement strand
GATGGATGCACGGACACACTGACGTGGACCTATGACCACCAAATTCGAATCAATTTATCATTGAGTGCAAATGAATGTTTGTGCCAAATTGGAAACTCCCTCAAGGCCATCTTAAGATATCACATTTGCGAGAATAATACGGTTGCAAGGCTTCTAGGACCATAATTTTTGATCTGTGACCACCAAAATTTAATTTCTTAATTGCTGAGTTCAAGTGAACGTTTGTGCCAAATTTCAAGTAACTCCCTCGAGGTGTTCTTGAGATATTGTGTTAAAAAGTATGCGATGGATGCACGGACAC
>NW_024693585.1:0-1921 GCF_008729295.1 Plectropomus leopardus | reverse complement strand
AGGAATAAATGTAAATTTAAAGGATTCTTTTAAACTGAATGTTGTGTAAAAGTGTTTAAAAATATATTATCAGCTAAATGTAGCCCTATACAAAGTTTTACAAGTAAAAGTACTTAAATATCAACAGGTATTTGTAAACAAAAGTAAAAGTAGGCTGTTGTCAGAAATAAGTAAATAAATTATTAAAAATAAAAGTACCAAGGTATAACTCTCTAAATGTATGTTTAAGTACTTCAGTGGCTAAATGACTGTTTGTGTATCAGTCACTTACCACGTGTTAGTCTGAATTCTTGAATAAAACTTTATTTTTCTCGGTGCTGCTGTGTTGAACAGAGAATCCACATAAGAAAACACTCGAGAACTGCAGGCAAAAAGTTCCACGTTGAACAAAAAAATCTAAACAAACTGACATCACTGCTGCAGTATAATCTCATGTATCCAGCTGTGTGCTCAGTACTTCACAAACATGCACTTCTGTTAAAAATCTATGTATGTAACTTATTTGTTTTGTTTCTTCTTATTAATTCTTTGTTTGTATGTATGAAAGGAAACCTGGAAAATAAGAAGTTAATCTCAAGCGGATTATCCTGATAAATAAACTTCTACAACAAAAGAGGATGAATCACCTAAAACGACTGACGGCCAGAATCAACCAGTGCTGACAGGTAAGACTTCGTATCCATGGAAACAGTCAGTGATGGCTGCTGCTGCTCAAAATTATGAGATTTTATTTTTATGAGAATTTTTTTGTCTAATAATTACAGGATCCTTTCTCATAATTCGGAGACCTTTCCTCAGGTCTTTTTTCACGATTATGAGATCTTCTCTCGTAATTAAGAAATCTTTATCCTAATAATGGTATTTTTCTCACAATTCTGTTTTTTCCTCACAAGATCTTTACTCATCATTACGAGAACCTTTCTAATAATAACGAGATCTTTTCTCATTTCAAGACCTTTTCTCATCATTAGGAGAGTTTTTTTAAAACAAGATTTTATTTTCTCAACTATGAGATTTTTACTCGTAATACTTACTAATACGTACTTTTTTTCATAATTATGAGATCTATTTGTAATTAAGTCATTTTTTCATTACAAGATCTTTTTTCATAATTAGGAGATTTTTCCTTGTAAATACAAGGTACAAGGTCGATTTATTTGTTATTTTTTTAAACAAAATTGAAATACAAGATGTTTTTTTGTCGTTTTTTCTCAGGCTATTGTTCACCTCATGACACAACATTAAACATACAAATATTCAGAATACAACATGCAATTGTGCAAATGAGCAACAGCAGCAAAAAGTGACTTCAATAATGAAAGAGAGCAAATCTTATAAAACGCCAAGCGAAGTTCAATCAACAGCCGAACTCTGAGTGCAGTGGATGTTTTATTTTGTTTAGTTTTTCTTTTTTATTCTTTTGTTTTTCAGTTATTTCATACATGGCTCAAGCATATCGAGATTTAATTAGGAAACAAAAAAGAAACACAACACTGCAAACAAGACATGAGAAAAACAAAACAACAAACACAGACAAAAACATGCAAGACAAACTATTTAATACTATATACATGTATAAATACACATAATGGGTATCGAACTTAAGTATCAAACAAAAATATTTTACAAATGTCTGGTGTTTTCTCAGCTTAGCGATCTTTTAGTCGGCATAATGTTTGTATATAATGTATGTATATTTCTATTTTGCATTATTTTATTTTTGGTTTATTTTGAGTCTATTTACATTTCCGAATGGAATATTTTCCATCCAAACGTGTGTAGCGGCTGTTATGTGTTTGGCCTTCCAGCAGGTGGAGGTGTTGTGTTAGTGTTAGAGCTGTGCGTGTGTGTGTCTCTGTGTGTATGTGTGTCTGTGTGTGTGTGTGTGTGTGTGTGTGTGTGTGTGTATGTGTGTGTGTGT
>NW_024693584.1:0-767 GCF_008729295.1 Plectropomus leopardus | reverse complement strand
TGCCGCCCTGATACGTCGCATCACGCCGCTCATACGTTCACCGCATTAAGCCACTATGCCGCCCTGATACGTCGCATCACGCCGCTCATACATTCACCGCATTAAGCCACTATGTCGCCTTGGTATGTTGCATCACGCCGCTCATCCGTTCACCGCATGTAGGTGTGTTACGCGATCGATAATGAAAAGGCAAGCCCCTTCCTTGCTGAAAAAAACCCAGCTTGATCAGTAAGATGGTTAAGCTGGTTGACCAGCTTCTTTGTCAAGCTTAAGGTATGTGGCACGGCCAGCTAAACAGGCTGGTCACACCAGCATGTCCAACCATCACAGACCAGCAAGAACTGGGTCAGGACCATCAGACCATCTTTGACCATCTAAAACCAACTAAAAACCAGTAAGCTGGTTTTCAAAATCAAAAATTATGCTAAAACATGCCTCACGCTTGTCAAAGAAGCTGGGCAACCAGTTAAACCATCTCAAGGTGGCCAAGCTGTATTTTTCAGCAGGGTGATCCATGGCAGCAGCCACTTATGAGGGTCAATTTCCCGTTTTGCCAGTCCAGTGTCCAAATTTAAACCAAGTTTGCTTCATGCAAACTGGCTGAAATTTTGAAAACCCTAGTTTAACTGTCAATTGTCACCCTCATAAGGCTTCACAAATATGACACCTTCCAAACTGCTAGGATCTGGCTCTGCAGATGGTGTTGGTTCATTCGGACATGGATCCACAGATGATATGATGTCATCTATGAGGCCTGGTGGATGCCA
>NW_024693583.1:0-260 GCF_008729295.1 Plectropomus leopardus | reverse complement strand
ACAGGAAACATTCACACCAAACATTTTACAGGACACATTCACACCAAACATTTCACAGGAAACATTCACACCAATCTTCAGTCATATTGTCAGTCATTTTACAAGAAACGTTCACACCAAACATTTTACAGGAAACGTTCACACCAAACATTTTACAGGACACATTCACACCAATCTTCAGTCATATTTCCAGTCATTTTAAAGGAAACATTCACACCAAACTTCACTCACATTTTCATTTTTTTATAGGAGACATTCAC
>NW_024693582.1:0-899 GCF_008729295.1 Plectropomus leopardus | reverse complement strand
AATGTGCATCGCTTTACTCTAATGCAAACTTAAAAATCTGTAAATTTATTCCATATCACAATGTAACAATATCCAATATCTAAGATGATCTATAGTGTCATATCTCGATATAATATCTTTACATTGCCCAGCTCTTGCCGATATGAATGGTGCGGATGTGAAATATTGTCACGCCCCCCTCGCGTGAAGGCCTTTATTCTCACTGCTTGTAATAATCGTTTGTATTTGCTGCATTAATCGAGGCTAGAGTCACGCCTGGATACTCCCCCGTTGTCCTGGTGTGCTAGAGTGCTCGTAGAGGAAACGTCTTTGCTTATTCATTGGCTGTAGTCTGTCGTGGCCCAGCCAATCACCAACTCAGACACATTACGCTACCAGACAGTGTTTATTCCACCAGAGTCTGTCAGCCGCTAACGTCCTCTCTCGCTCTTCTGCAGGCCATCTGGCTGCTGTGCACAGGTGCAAGAGAAGCTGCTTTCAGGAACATCAAGACCATCGCCGAGTGCCTGGCTGATGAGCTGATCAATGCAGCTAAGGTAACCGTGTAATCCATTTTTAACACGACCGTTCTGAATCAAAGCGTTGCAGATCACTCAATACTACAGTAAAATTCATATTCAGGGTCTCTGCAGATCCTTAAAGTCAGTTTTATGTATACAAGGTCTTACAAGTCATTAAATAGTCTTAAATTTGAATAAATTGCCAAAAAACTATCTAATTTATCCAGCTTTTAATTTCTTTGTCGAAATGTGTCAAACGCTTCTGCGTTAAAACCTAATATTGTGTTTTTACTAAGCTTAACCGAGCTCACTTAAAGAACCATGTTCATGCATAAAACCTCATTCTGAACACATGCATGAACTGCTTGCCCTTATACTTGATCTTAAATTTTGTAATTA
>NW_024693581.1:0-347 GCF_008729295.1 Plectropomus leopardus | reverse complement strand
AGTGCAGTGATGTCATCAGAGCATTCCATTCAAGTCCATTTTTTTTTCAAATTCAAACAAACAACAAAATAAAAACAAATCCAAAAACAAACAAACAAACAACAAAAACATGTTGCCAGAGCACTTTTACAGAAGATCCAGAAGTTCCATAGTGCCCACTGACCACCCACACTTTCCATTAGTTAGTTAGCCACTCTACACTGTACCCTCCGGGTGGGAGGTAGGCGATCATCACTGTTGGATGATGCTGCTGTTTAACGGTAACATTGTGGCAATCCTCCGGGCTCCTTCACAGTTGGAAAGCGCCTTAATTTTGAGCCACAAATCCCCTTAAGCATTGTTAACTA
>NW_024693580.1:0-461 GCF_008729295.1 Plectropomus leopardus | reverse complement strand
CAAACAGCACACACTTGTGTCTGGCTCATCCTGACCATATCTTTCGTCTTTTTTCTATCTGAACAGAGAACCAATTTGGAAGTGAGGCCTGATGAGTGTCACCTGCACTAATGGGCCCTGTCACTCACAATCACAGACCAAATGGCTCAGCCATTAATAAATTAGATAAAGGTGCTACTAAGATTATCTGTGTCTGTACCTTGTCTTTTCTTTCTATTTATCCACCTCTTATCTTTCTTTGTTTTCTCTCCATTTTCCTTTCGTCTCTCCTCAGACTCTTTGTCTGCATTCCTTCTGCAGCTCTTATCTCTGTCCAAACCCTCGTTCCTTTACATCCATCAATCCATTAATGCTTTCCTCGTGTCATTCTTTCTCCTGTCATCACTACCCTATCATTTTCTCCTCACTTGCTCAGACAGCGGTAAACAAAGCTGATGTAGGCTGTATTCTCATGCACGCTT
>NW_024693579.1:0-494 GCF_008729295.1 Plectropomus leopardus | reverse complement strand
GTGGCTGACTCAATGTTTGTTCATTATATATATATATTTTTTAATTCTGTAACTCCCATGTAGTGTTCCTTATGTATTTAAATGTGAACTTTCTAATTTTATTCTAAGAATGTTTTAGCGTTCCCTGTCTACCTTTCTTCTTTCTATTGCCCCCTCTGGTTCCTCGTCTTGCTGGTCTGAAAGCATTAACATCACAAAAACAAGAGACAGCACCTCTCCATTGGAACAACACACATACAATGTTATAGCTAAAACATAAGTGATCAAGAAGGGTAGATTTTTCCTCATGTGGATGAAAAGTGGCTGCTTGGCTTCTTCTGTGCAATGTAAATGAGTGTATATATGTTTGTGTGAGCTGTGTATGATGGTGTGTATTTGCTGTGTCTGTACACACAGATAGGCTGTTTCATAACTCTGTGGTAAATCAAAAATGAGAGAGGCAGACTGTAAGGGGGGTGTTAGTTCATGGCTTGGAGGAGGGGGGGGTGACGGGG
>NW_024693578.1:0-305 GCF_008729295.1 Plectropomus leopardus | reverse complement strand
TATATATTAAACTGGAATAATTAACATATATAAAACCATGTAATGAACTCCAGTGTGTGTGTATTAAGTTTCTGCTAGGTATTTTGGAGCAGGGGCATAAATATAAACAGTACAGACAGTGCAATCACACTGTGAACCACACTGCAAAGGGGCCCATAATGTGAGTCAGTCACACCAGGTGGGTAGAGGATCTCTGGTAAAACAGCAAAAATGATTACTCATCACACTTCTTCAAAACTAGATACCTAATAATAATAAGATTCCATTCAATATATATACCCTCAAATGTGTAAACCCCTCTATAT
>NW_024693577.1:0-768 GCF_008729295.1 Plectropomus leopardus | reverse complement strand
TGTTTTTTCTTAGACAACAGTTACACCAGAAAACCTCCAGCTCGTCTCACCGGGGCGGCGGAGCTTCGGTATCCGGCTGTGAGGAGCCGTCCTGCGGTCACCGCGCAGAGCCGAGCCCGGGCTCCTCCGGCCCGGCAGAGAGGCAGGGCGGCCGCCGAGAGAAGCCTCAGTAACTGAGACATCCTCCCCGAGCCGGTTGCCCTGTCTTTCGGTCCCAAACACGACGCTTTTTGGTTAAAATCCTGTCTCGGACTCCATCGTATCTCTCCAGAGTGTTATTGAATAAGAGTAACGGCGTGAAATGTCCAAATGTCAACGGGAGGATGATGTAAAGGCCCGGGGACCTCCTCTACGAACACCTGCCCGAAACGGTCCTAAAACAAATTAACTGATTGATTTTAAAATGTATTTACGTTAGGAAAAGATATTTCTATTACAAAACAATATATTTTACAATTTAATACACCTTAAAGCGTGGATTTTTTTCCAAAAATGACTTTATTGCAATCAGGCATCAGAAAGAGCAGCACCGGGGTCCTCACACTACACCTTCTCTCTGATTGGCTCATGTGACGGTTACGCGTTTCGTGTCACATGTGAAACATTACATGTTTAACCCTTTGAGACCCCAGAAAACTTTATTTAAAAAACACGCGAGGAAGGCAATGAGCATTAATAGAAGAAATGACCCAAAAATGTGTGAGAATATTATTTTAAAAAAATTGATTTAAAAAAAGTACTAAAAATTTGCCTGAATATTAGCATAAT
>NW_024693576.1:0-405 GCF_008729295.1 Plectropomus leopardus | reverse complement strand
GCCGTTAATTACCCACAGTCCCCCGCAACAACATGGGCACCGGGCATGCACCATATTGCCGCCATATCGTCATGACAACACATCAAACAGACACGGTGGGGCCAGGAGAGTGGACTCGAGCCTGTGGTGGTGAATTTTTATGATGATGATTATGAATAGAGGGAGAAATAATTACAGCGCTGCGGCCGCCAAAACCTACTCCATCTGTGTGTGTGTGTGTGTTTGTGTGCATCTGTGCATGTGTGTGTGTGGAGGCGGGGCTCCCGGATCTTTGTGGTGAGCGCCACGCGATTCCATTCCAGATGAAATGGGATAGCAACACAATTATCTCAAGTCCAATTCTTTGAGGCCTATTGTGTCTGTAAACTGAGCCTGAGCGAAGGATTAATGTGTCTGTGGGCTTTG
>NW_024693575.1:0-352 GCF_008729295.1 Plectropomus leopardus | reverse complement strand
TGTGTGATGCTAAAATGGCATAGAGCATGTTAAAGGTCAAGTGTGTGGGATTTACGGGCATATGTTGACATAAAGGGAATATAATATAATAAGTATGTTTTCTTCAGTATGTAATCACATAATAAGAATTGTTGTGTGTTACCTTAGAATGAGCATTTTATATCTAACTCAGGAGTGGGGACTCATCTATGGAGATCACCATATTGCAAACAAAACAAAATACTCCTTTCCGCCAACATGGAACCAGTTTCATTGGTTCCTGCAACTCATTTTGAATGGTTTAAAGCATTTTGACCTAAAACAAATTGGTTCAGATGCTGGAGCTAAAAAGTAGCAGGTTTTCTGTCACCTG
>NW_024693574.1:0-1870 GCF_008729295.1 Plectropomus leopardus | reverse complement strand
ACATACACTTTGACAGAGACATTTCTTGACTGTTGCAAAGGATCTCACAGATTTATTTCTTGCCAAAAGCTGACAAGAAAATGAACTGAAAATCAGTTTAAAAAAAGGACACTTTTGATTCATTTCCTAATTTATTTATTTATTTATTTATTCATTTGTAAATGTTTTTCTTTTTTTGTGTGGGAATTGTCAGGTAATTTTCTTGTAACTTTTTTATTTATTCCTTGCTAATTTTGCATTATTTCTTGTGAAGTTGCTCTTCGCCTTCCTCACATGTTTTTGAAAGAGTTTAAGCCAATTTGCTCAGGTTTTAAGGGTTAAGAGAGCGTTTTAGGAAAAGTGTGTGTTTAGCCTCTAAAAAAGGAAACCCCACAAACAGTTCTTTCTCAGACTGAAGGGTGAGTTTAGGGACAGCGAGGTTGGGCTTTTTTTTTTTAACACAAGGCAGTGCTGCTGAAACATCCTTCCTCCTGCTGCCTCTTGAATAAGTGACCCTGCTGAAGGAGGTGAAATTAAAGCAAGAATTTCCTCGCAGAGATCTGTGAAGTTTCTGTTTTTCTTCCTCTCGCTCATTTTGTTTTGAAACTTCTGCGCCCTTCGTGCCAGTTACACAACCGTGATGAAATTTCTGAGCTTATCAGTCTGAGAGGCTCCTCTTGTCGAGTACCAACAAACAAACAAAAGCTCCCAAAGATGAAACAAACAGCTCGCTTCAGAGCAGTTAACAGAATTACAGCCAACATTTATTTTTCACAGTCGGCCGTCATCAGTCTGTTTTTCGGAGTTTATCTGGACGCTCTTGTTCTGAGGGAAACATTGTCAGCTTCGTGTGGCACATGATGTGAATACTCGCCCAGATTAGATTAAGTTTAATGGTTGGTAGCGAAGGTTTCTTATCCCTTTTTCAGACCTACATTTCTGTGGTTTTATCTCACATCTCTCTGCAGTTAAAAATGCTCGAGCTCATACAAGTTGTGACTCACAGCAGAAGCAGCGATAAAGCCACTTTAATTTCCTCGATGGTCGAGTTTACAAGCAGCTGGTGAGATGCAGGTCAAAGGTCAAGAGCTGCAACACCCCACGAAGTGTCCATTCAGCAGTGCGAGGAGCAATAAAGCAGGAAATGTGTTTAATGGCTGGAAACGACATGAGAGCTGGATAAATATTTTTTTAAGATTACTTTGTGGCATTTTATCCTTTTGTTAGACAGCACAGATCAACAGTGTGAGAGGGGGAGAGTGCAGGGACGACATGCAGCAAAGAGCCTTGAGCGGGAGTTGAACCCGAGGCTGCTGCGGCAAGGGCACTGTCTTTGTTCATGTGGCGTCTGCTTTATCCACTCAGCCACCAATGCCTCATTTACTTAGAAAGTGAAAATCGTTCTCTCAATACTTAGAATTTGGGATATAACAAAATCCAACACAAAACTTTCAGCATCATATACAGCAAGTTCCCTGCAACTTTTTTCATAAAGTGAAAATTTAAATATAAAATGAATAAATAGCTCCCCGATCTTTAAGAAGTAAAAGTTTCTCCCATGCTGACACTTTCTTTGCACTTTTTAATTAATTAAGTTTATCAGCAATCATTAAACTAAAATACCGATTACAGATAATCTACAAAATGCCAAAAATCGGCCTAATAATCGACCAGGCCGATAATCTGTCAACCACTATGTAGCATAGATTATTTTCTTGTATGAAACTATTTACATTTTTCCTGTTAACTTAATGAAACACTGAAACAATTTTTCACTAAGGGGGTTTTGGCAGGTTTAAGGGGCCTGCTTCCTAAAAAAGGAACAACAACAACAACAACAACAACAACAACAACCATTAAATAATAAAAAAAATGAATAAAATAATAATAA
>NW_024693573.1:466-1440 GCF_008729295.1 Plectropomus leopardus | reverse complement strand
TGAGCGTCAAAACGATTTTTTTCACCATCTAGATTTAAACTATCCGATTCGATAACATTTGAAAAGTCTGAAGGAGCCGCAGGATTCAGATTTTTAGACCGCCAATCAAGCTCGCCGGGCGCTGATCCTGAGGTCAGCTGCTCCGCTGGCGGAGGTTGCCGCTCAGGCGATCTCTGCCGCAGGGGCCGTAGAGCTCGGTGTTTTACACAAATCTACACCTACAAAAACAGCCTTTTCTGCTTCATGCTCCAGCGAGCAGCTCTCACAGGGATGAACGAGGCCACGCCCCCAACGCACAGTTTGGACAAACCTGTCTTTTGGCCTGGCCAGAAGAACCAGGGAATGTTTTCTTTAGAAAAACGCCAGAAATTTTTGCAGAGAAAACAAACCTCCCTCCCCTCTGATAAATAACCAACAGTCCCTAAAAACCTTCACTCTGTGACTGGGGACACCACCTGAGAGGACACACCTCCAACAGTGTGTGTGTGTGTGTGTGTGTGTGTGTGTGTGCGTGCGTGTGTCTCACCGGGGGGGCATGGAGAACCGGGGGGCAGCTGGATGGTGGTCTGCGGGGGCCGGACAGCGAGCGTCGGCTGAGGAGCGGCGGCCCTGGTGGAGGTGGCCCCCAGTCCGGGTCTCTGCTGCTGGATGGCAGGGGCCACCACCGGGGCCCCGGGTACCGGTGGCCTCACCACGGCCACCCCATTCACCGCGGGCTTCAGGGTGACGGTGGGGCCGGCCCCAGGCTGGCTGCCGGGGGCTGTGGCAGGTGGGGGGGTTCCCGCCAGGGTGGCCGGGCCCCCGGAGCCGGGCTGGGGGGGGGCCCAGCACCTTGGTGTGCATCAGAGGGGGGCCACTGTGGTTCTGGACCTGAGGGCTAGAGGTGGCCGCGGAGGGGGCCCCCTTTGGATCCACTCCATTCTGAGCCACTGGGCTGGGGGCCACCGGGCTGGGGAGACCCTGCAGGGGGGCCC
>NW_024693573.1:0-397 GCF_008729295.1 Plectropomus leopardus | reverse complement strand
TGAGCGTCAAAACGATTTTTTTCACCATCTAGATTTAAACTATCCGATTCGATAACATTTGAAAAGTCTGAAGGAGCCGCAGGATTCAGATTTTTAGACCGCCAATCAAGCTCGCCGGGCGCTGATCCTGAGGTCAGCTGCTCCGCTGGCGGAGGTTGCCGCTCAGGCGATCTCTGCCGCAGGGGCCGTAGAGCTCGGTGTTTTACACAAATCTACACCTACAAAAACAGCCTTTTCTGCTTCATGCTCCAGCGAGCAGCTCTCACAGGGATGAACGAGGCCACGCCCCCAACGCACAGTTTGGACAAACCTGTCTTTTGGCCTGGCCAGAAGAACCAGGGAATGTTTTCTTTAGAAAAACGCCAGAAATTTTTGCAGAGAAAACAAACCTCCCTCC
>NW_024693572.1:0-503 GCF_008729295.1 Plectropomus leopardus | reverse complement strand
ATTATGTTACTTTTTGATGCACCATACCAGATTATAGCTTAGAGCTACATCACATCTACAGTCCCTCAGCAGTTCAGAACAAGGACACAGCACAATAACATTATAATATATAGTTGTACAAAGAAAAGAAAAAGCATGCGAGACAAACAATACACACTGTGGCACATGATATAAATCAATGCAAAGAAGAATATACAAGACAGAAAATGCAGCATAAAACTACACAAAAAAACCTACAAACATTTAATATGAATGTTAAATCAAAAACTTACAACAACAAGTTTTCTGGTGGAACATTGATGGAAGTGGTGCATTTTGGATAAATCAGAAAAATGAAAACATTGGAAACGACCCTAAAGCCTGTTGGTAAGTCATCATATTACTGCTAGATAGTAACATATTACGATAACACTTTGCTTTTGTGACCCCAAAACTGTTCATCTCTGTTGTTGGGACCACAAAACAGAAACCCAAGTTGTGAGTGATGTACAAACACTTTTATT
>NW_024693571.1:0-878 GCF_008729295.1 Plectropomus leopardus | reverse complement strand
TCACTTCAGTGGCACTCACATACCAAACTAAAGAGTTTTATTCCTATCAGTTATCTGAAGGGGTTTTAACAGAGGGTTTCTCTCATAGATAATTCATTGACTGATTTATAGGACATTTTATTCCGAAACAAATATATCAAATATGACAACAAAATGACACAAGAATTTTTGTTTTATCCAAAGTTCAAAAGTTTAAATGAGTGCAAATCAGTGCATTTTTAACAAGACAATTAGTTTGAATATTTTAACATAAATTTTACAATACTCAAAAATTATTTTCTTGATTTGAGGAAACAACTGGGGAAGTTTGACAGTGATATTTATTAGTTTAAAATTTTACTCTGTTCACTCGAGGTGCCCCCTGCCCCTCATAATTTTGATGATCGAAATAGAAAGCTCATCACGACTTATTCAGAATCAAAATCACGACACCTCTACTGAGCACGTAGTTTCAAACTTTTTTCAAATGTTCAAATCTCAGTTCATTTAAAACCACTGAAAGATATTCACAATGGAAACATAATAATAACTTCCAGTTGATAGTGACGTGTTTCAAGTGTCTACAAATAATGGTGATTATGCCAAGATCAAAAAAAGTGAAAAAAAAATCAAGATTATCCTTTACTAGTGAAATAATGCTAAACTCCAAAGTATATGAAATGTTTTATACAGGCAGAGATTTCTTTAAATCAGTGTCGCCTCTATTGCAAAAGTAAACCCTTGTCAGAGAGATGAAGTAAAAACAACAAAATCCCCTGGTCCTCTGAGCCATGGAAGCTCAAGTCAAGGCAAAGTAATCTACAGGGACATTAGTGCAAAATAGCACCTTGCCTTGAGCGTTTGTTGATGTTTAATGTTTCATTTTGACAATTTTCCCC
>NW_024693570.1:0-742 GCF_008729295.1 Plectropomus leopardus | reverse complement strand
ATGTTTACCAGCAGAAACTGATGGGATACTGTTGAATTTCCATATAAAACTGTGTATAGATCTCTGGATCACACTCAGTCACACTCTGGTGCTCCATTTTAGGAAGCCATTGAGAAGCAAGAAATCTTTTTACTCGGCAGAGCAGCGCTACCTAATGACCAAACAGCAAGGGACTCACTACTGTAATTGTTTGATTAAATATCATTGGTTTTCATTTTTTCTGTCTCACTCTCCACCTCCATATAGTGCTGTGTATCTACCAAGCGGTTTTAGTGTCCTGAGACCCAGTCGACCTGTAAGTAAGGATCGGCTCTTATGCTGGTGATAAATAAATTCATAACTTCCTCTGACTGAATGAAAGCAGAAACTCAGCACATCAATTGTTGGTAACCATGGCTGCACTAAGATTGACACACAGTCCCCTTCAGTGTTTATCAGTAACCATGTTATGGCATGCCACTCCGTTAATTCTCAACCTATGTTGCTTAGGAGGTAATTACAAGGAGGCATAGCTGCCGGCAGACAAAGGCTCGTAAAATAAAACCACACACAGTCAGGTGCCCAAACTCAACAGGAAGTCTCGAGGTTTCCATAGCGAACAAAGGCACCTGAGCCCACAACACTTAAACAGGTCTTAAGGTTATGACCAGTGTTTTAACACTCTACACGCCTCTGGACTCCCATCAGCTCAACACTGTAGAGTGTTAGATTTTGACAAATCATGGGTTGCAACACAAGCCGA
>NW_024693569.1:0-415 GCF_008729295.1 Plectropomus leopardus | reverse complement strand
TTAAAATAAAAATTAACTAATCATTCTTAACCATTACGTTTTTATTTTTTTAAAAAACACAAACACTTTTTTTTTTTTAAACTCTTTTTGGGTCAAATTTCAGGTAATTTTTTTGTAATTCATATTTTTGTACCCTCTTCCTGTGTTTTTGAAGGAAATTTGCCAATTTGCTCAGGTTTTAAAGGGTTAAGACGCTGCATATGACACCACAGAGAATAAGCATAAGATTAATGGTTACGATTATTTTTTGGCATTTTAGCCTTTATTCGAAAGGACAGATCAATAATGTGAAAGGGGGAGAGAGAGGGGGCCACGAGCAGAAGTCGAACGAATTCTTAAAATAACATACATGAAGGCCGCAGTGGCCTCCGGGACACTGCCTTCATGTATGTTATTTTAAGAATCAAAGAGGTAG
>NW_024693568.1:0-566 GCF_008729295.1 Plectropomus leopardus | reverse complement strand
AGGAAGTTTCTAGGAATTCAGAAAATTTCTCTGATTTTAGGACGAATGTAAGATTTTAGGACATTTCTAGGGTTTAAGGATTTACAGGATTTTTGGGCATCTCTGGGATTTTGGGACATTTTTAGGATTTCAGGATATTTCTAGGATTTCAGGACATTTCAAGGATTTTAGGACATTAGGGGCTAGGGACCCTCCACTGTCAGGGTTGCAGGGACACTCTACTGGCACTTATTTTGATAAACAAGCTCTGTTTTGATGCATGTGTGTGCTCACTGGCACCTTAAGTATACGTAAACAACAACAAAACAATTCCTAGTCTGAATCACTTTATTCATATTGTAAATAAGAAAATGGTTGGGGGGGGGCATAAATTGAGTATCACTGGCATATAAGTACACAAATGATAAACATTCAAAGAGCATTTTGGCCATGGTCATGTTGTCTCAAAAAAGGGCAGTTTCTCATTTTAGTTATTACACATGACCTATTTTTACCTAATCCTCACATTATACACAATGGCTCCTCCTTTACTCCCTGTAATTTTTCCAAATAGTGTTTTTAGCCTA
>NW_024693567.1:0-560 GCF_008729295.1 Plectropomus leopardus | reverse complement strand
ACTTCTTTTGTGCCTTCAAGAGAGTGAAGATTTTTATTTCTAAATGCTGTAAAACAGTGTGCCAGATAATCATATTTTATAAAGTTTCTTGTTTATTATTTCGAAAAACCAGAAAAGAAACCAGAGCAGATGTAAAACTTATAATATTAGTATCTTAATTTAAATATGATTGATTTATTAAACTTTTAGGCATGGCAATTTGTGGAACCACAATATCTGCATGGAGATTTTGCCATAATTAGACATATCTCGGCAATTTCTTATTCTTTTTAAATCCTACTTTTCCCTCACACCATATTCGTAGAAAAATGCCATTACGCAGTCGAATAAGGTATTTTGAAACTCAAACATGGAGAAGGTCGGAGCGCAGGGGCTTGTTGTCTCTCTCAAGGGCACTTGTGCCACATTGGTGGAAAAAAGTGTCTCACGTGGAGATCAAATTTGTGACCTTTGGTTTAGCTCTGTCCAGTGTTCACAAGATGTACCTGAACAATCTGCTTGAATCCAATAAAATGATCAGAGTGGTAGTATAAAGCACTTGGAAGCAGCATCAAATTGCT
>NW_024693566.1:0-300 GCF_008729295.1 Plectropomus leopardus | reverse complement strand
GGAGTGGGGTTGTTGAAGTATAAGATGTCTTTTACACCTGCTTTATAAAAAATGCTCTTGCATTCAACTCCGTCTGCTGCCTCCTTTTTTTTTATCCTGCCTCTTAGGAATTCAACAAGGCAGGGAAGATGGATGTTCAGGATGGTTGCAGGGGTGATTCGTATCCCCTTTCACAGAGCAAATGGATGGATGAAGTGTCACCCAGAGTCATTTAGCATCAGGCAGCCTATTGTGTCTTCTATCACATGTGATCACTCACACGTACAGTATGGATTCTGAATCATAATGTAAAGCAATTCT
>NW_024693565.1:0-478 GCF_008729295.1 Plectropomus leopardus | reverse complement strand
ATTCACAGGAATCTCACCTGTCGAGTCTGTGAGTTTACATCTCCGAAGTACTCAGATCCTTAACTTTAGCAAAAGTATCAATCGCACACTGTAAAGTACTCTCACAGATAAAAATCCTGCTTTCAAAATAAGGTACTATCTGCAGAGTACACCTTAAGATACTCTGTGGAGTTTGTCTTACAGCAGGTAAGTTTATATTTTCTGGTTATATTCTGGATGTACTACGTTCACTGCAGAGAACAAAGTAATAAACATCAACCTCTGTCCTGATTGTGTAAAGAGCAAGTTAATGAACTGACAACATCACCATCAGATCTCTTTATCCACATCTTACTTCAGAGAGAGGACAAGCAAAATGTACTTGAAGTATCAGCAGTAAAAGTAATACTCTCTGCAGTAAAGTGTCTCCTGTGACTGATATCTGACTCTCTGTGATATTAGTACTAAAGTATCAGTGTTCCACGTGGAGACAGTTTCA
>NW_024693564.1:0-418 GCF_008729295.1 Plectropomus leopardus | reverse complement strand
AAAAAAACATAGAAGACATAATAAAACCTGCATGTTTCATTAAGATAAAGTCAGAAAAGAGATCATAAACTTCATCCTCACAAGGATAAAACCCACTTGATAATACTGGTAAAAGTCAGATAAAAGTTAGGACAAAAATAGAGTACTTAAAATAAAATTTAACATAAGATTTTCAGAGAAATTATGAAAAAAAGTATGGAATATAAAATGTGGGTAAAATGCATAAAATCAGGGAAAATACAGCATTTTAAGTAGGTGCAGCAGTGCAAAATGCAAAGCAGTTGAGTCAGTAACATAAAAAGATACGTTTTCAGTTTTCTTTGAACATTATTTCGCGGGTTGGCTTTTCTGATGTCTACAGGCGGTGTGTGTCAGAGTTTTGAAGCGTAACTGACAAACGCTGCATCCCCAATTTCCT
>NW_024693563.1:0-930 GCF_008729295.1 Plectropomus leopardus | reverse complement strand
ATATATATATATACACAAAAAAGCTGGATAAATTACTGTTATTACATGCCAGGGCTGGTTTGCAAGATATTTTTGCAGCTCTATAATTTGCAAGTAAGCTTTTCAGTTTCCTTTTTGACATATCTGTATGCTGACTACAAAACAAAAAAGGATGCATATTAGTGACTTGGCACAGATTGAGGGGGCAGCGCAGTAACCAGAAGAAAATCGGCATTGTACATTTCTGATCGATGTTCTAAAGCGACGCAGTATATAAGATGACCTTGTTGACTGGAAGTGGAGGGGATAGCGGCATGAGAACTAGATGAGAAACCTGCCAAGTTACAGATCGTTGCAGATCACTATTTGGGACCAACAATGTTGTTGTTGTTTTTTTTAGACATTACTACGTTGCCAGTTGGGACTGTGCCACCAAAAGCAGGTATTCTCAGCCAAAACATGACTTTTTCCTAATCATAACCAAGTATTTTTGTGCTGAAACATAACCACACATTAAAAACTGTGTTTTTGAAGTGTAAAAAAAATTAAAATTCTAACACGTCCAACACAAAAAATAACAAGAACGCAGTTTGCCAAAATCTCTTCTGGCATTTGGCTTGAAGCGGGATGAGATGATGTTGCTCCACCTGACACAATATGGTGATGGCAAGAATGTCATGAATTAGTGTTGATGTATCACCCTCGTGCATGAATCATACAGCAATAAACCCTAATTTATAGCATGATCCATATTGGTAAAGATCCAGAAAAATATAAATGAATGTCAAAAATAGGCAACCATAATTTCAATATTTTAGGAACCCCCCCCCAAATTTCACAAATCATGGTTTCAATGGAGGCTATGTCTTATTAAGAGGAGCCAAGATCCAAAATGTTCACACCCAACCTATTGTTAGAAAAACTGTCATCATTTTACGTTTCTGCAAACAG
>NW_024693562.1:0-1525 GCF_008729295.1 Plectropomus leopardus | reverse complement strand
AAAACAGCTTAAAACACCTCAAAACAGCATAAAATAGCGTGCATAGACACGCCATAGCATAGAAATGTGCAAAAATGTCCAAAAACACCATAATAATGCATGTTGAAAAAATGACCGAAAAGGCAAGGCTATAGTAAGGCAAAAATGTCAAAATATGACATCAGGATTAGAATCGAGTGTTATTGCCACATTTATTTACATATACAAGGAACGTGACTTGCTTGTTTGGTGCAAAACCATTAATACAAAGGAAAAATAAAATAGTGTATTTAAATTGAGTAGAATATAAGATAAAAAAATAAAGACGCAATTTAAATACATAAAATGACAAAATAGAACATAAATGACACAAAAAGTACGTACAAAAGGGGCAATGGAGGGACTGTACAGTTTTCAGAAGCAGAGTAGTAGTGCAAATTTCTTACGTTTGAATAATCAAGCTGACCTGAAGTGTGCAGTGTACAGAAATCCAGTGTGCGTTAATGTCATACACAAAAACTGATTTAGCTTAAACATCAATATAATGTTTTGAGACTCTGGGGCTGTATAAGAGCCTGTGTCAGAGTATTGTTCATGATAGTGACAGCAGAGGGAAAGAAACTGTTCTTGAGTCTTGAGATTTGGTCCTGTTGGACCGCAGTCTCTTGCCAGAGGGGAGGATCTTAAAAAGTCTGTGTCTGGAGTGAGATGGGTTGGCCACAATTTTACCTGCACGCCTCAGGGCCCTTGAGGTGAACAGGTCATGGAGAGATGGCAGGTGGCAGCCAATCACCCTCTCTGTGGCACAGATAATATTCTGCAACCTGTTCTTGTCCTTCACCCTTGCTGCAGCGTACCACACTGTGATTGAGGAGATGAGGATAGACTCAATGATGGCAGTGTAGAGGAGCACCATCATTGTCTTTGGCAGGTTGATTTTCTTCAGCTGCCGCAGGAAGTACATCCTCTGCTGGGCTTTCTTGAGGTTTCTTGAGGTCCAGGGTGAAGATGGCCCCCAAGAGGTGGAAAGACTCCACATTGGAAGCTGTAGAGCCACAGAGGGTGATGGAGGCAGGAGTGGCAGCAATCCTTCTGAAATCCACTACCATCTCCACTGTCTTCACAGCATTGAGCTAAACGTTCTCACCGCACCAGGTCACCAGATGGTCAACCGTCCACCTGTAGATGGACTCATCTCTGTCTCTGATAGAGAACTGTCATAGTATAGTGAGTGGAAATGAAGGCCCAAAAAGTCCAAACGCATCCTAATTCAGTATGTTGAAAAAAAATGGCCAAAATCGCTATAGTAAAGTATTTCGAAAATTGTTAAATTTACAAACCATAAAAATGGCTGAAAATGAATTATAAGAGCTTATGGAAACATGTAATAGTATGCAAAGTCGGACTGAAGGTGAAAAATGTCCAAAAACAAAATAATTTAGCATGTTGAAAAAATGACCAAAAAGGCAAGGCTACAGTAAGGCAAAAATGTCAAAATATGACATCTCCCAAAAACAGCTTAAAACACCTCAAAACAGCATAAAAT
>NW_024693561.1:0-309 GCF_008729295.1 Plectropomus leopardus | reverse complement strand
CTAATAAAGTGAAAAAAGAATAGAAGAAAATATAGAGACAAAAGCATCATAAAATGTGATGAAGCCAAGTCTGAATGCAGGGATGTAGGGATGTGTTGAGGACATTACAACAGCAGAAATGGGATGAAATAAAAGCATGGATAATCATCTCATTATTGGTTATGCAAAATAAAAGCAGATTTAAGATTAGCGACCAAAAAACACCTGCCAGCTGCCATGTGACACCGTGCGCCATCAAGGTTTTTCGTTTTGTTTTGTTTTGTTTTTTTTGTTTGTTTGTTTTATTTCTTAATTTGGCAAGAGCAACCC
>NW_024693560.1:0-409 GCF_008729295.1 Plectropomus leopardus | reverse complement strand
ATTTGGATTTATTTAAATTAATACCAATATTACATATTTATCGTGATGAAACAATGAAATAGCTTTCATTTTTGAAAAAGTGTAAGTCTGTCATCACTGATACAGCTAAAAAAATAAGTCAAAATAATTGTTTTATCTAATCAATCTAACAGGAAGCAAACGATTTTGGATTTAAATGGAAGTTGTTTATAAACCACTTCAGGGTCTTGATTCTGTGAAAATCTCTCAGCTTACTGTTTGATGCATATTTGTAACAGCTCGCACACAGGAGCTCCTATTTGCATATGAATTTATTTTTTATTTATCTTATTTCTTTAGTGTCCCTGTTTCAATAACACGCAGGTCTCAATAGACATAGTTTTAAATCAGTGCTGTCACTGGAAAATGTTGTTGTGAATTTTGTAATAGC
>NW_024693559.1:0-415 GCF_008729295.1 Plectropomus leopardus | reverse complement strand
CATATGAATTGTTGAAACTAAAAAACTGGTAAGTGAAAGAGAAGCCAGTAAAATAATCAGAATCAGCAATACTTTATTTAACTCCAGGGGAAAATTGTGATTCTTTACAGTTAAGAAAACAAAGCAAAGCAAAATAGCAAGTAGGAATAAGTGCAAGTAATGGCAAACAATACGCACAATATGGAAATATTGAAATATTAAAAAAGTAAAGTATGTATAATGTGCTGGGTATTAAAGAACCTAAAAATATGAATGTAAGAAAATACAGTAATAGACAATAAGTAGTAGTATGTGAACATTTAAATTTTAATATGGATACTGTGCTGAGTATGTAAAGTGTATAAAATAGAAAACTGTGCCATTTGCTGCTATACAGTGCATAAAAACTACTATGTAAGTTCAAAAATTAAAAAAA
>NW_024693558.1:0-948 GCF_008729295.1 Plectropomus leopardus | reverse complement strand
AGATAGCATTATTGCGTTCAGTCAGAATTATTCACTGCATTACCCACGATTCATAGCATGTATTAACGCAAGCAATTTCATGCATATGGATACAGTGGGTCTTAGCAGGGGAGCTTCTGATTGCTCTGAAACTAATTTCACAATCATTAGTTTTGGCGGTGGTGTGAGTGACAGAGTGTATTTACCAGATCTCAGAAAATGACAAGTTCCACAAGCTCTGTGGAGGAAGTTGTAAAGATGAAAGTGTCATCTGTGTGACTGTGACTGCAGTGTTGTCAGTTTAAGGAAACTGGCTTTGATTTCCAAACTTTTCCCCCCAAACACAAAAAAAAGGCAAATAAAAAAATAAGTAATCATTCTTATCTCATGTCTATGGCTCATAATATCAATATCCACCTCTAAACGAGAATTGTAGTGGGGGAGATCCTTTGCAAACACAGGCCAAGTGCTTGAGGAACAGGCCAAACAGAAAGCCATTTTAGCCTGGAGGTGAAGTTAATGAATCATGGCCAAGTGCTGCATTCCATCCATACATAAGATGAGGAGATATTTGGGAAAGCCCCTGAATCAACTTAATGCTGTTATGGGCCATTGTTCACAATAAACATGTAAATTGTGTTTATGGGATAACATATAAATCAATGGCACTGATTCACAAATAAATTATAATCACAGTGATGCCCAGGCGTACTTGAGCATATGCACACAAAAACAAACGCACACACAAAAACACACATGGGGAATGTCCTTTTGTACATAACTCCAAACTAAGAAATAAGCCTGTTTCTCATTTTGCCTGGCAGAGTTGTGGAAGTACAAGTGTTCTGGCCGACTAATAACATTAACAATGGCTCAGTTTAAGTGCCCCAATAAACCAGAGTTGTAAAATAATAAAGTTAAGGCTATTTAATATTTATTTGCCAAGCACTGTATTCAACAGGGTTATAT
>NW_024693557.1:0-398 GCF_008729295.1 Plectropomus leopardus | reverse complement strand
TTACATGGCTCATGAAGATTTCAAAACTAGTGTAATGTGTTTTGTATTTTGTGAAGTAGTGAATAAGATGGATCAAATGTGTGTGCATTTTGGTCATTTATCATTAGCCCTTTTAAATAGAGAGTAGGCCAAACTCTATGAACTGCACTCAGTCAGGCAGTGACCCACCACATCAACCTGGGACGTTCTAAGTATCCTTACCACGACAAGCTGTGACGTTCCGAGTTTGGAGTGAGATCGGGTAACCATGTAATGAAAGAAGTGCGAGTGCACATATAAGGCGGGCAGGTGGGGAGTTGGATGGGTCCAACCACGGCGAGAATACCTAAAACGTCATAGGTTGATGTGGAAGGTCACTGTCCAAGCATCACCATGTGACGAGTTTGGAGTGAGAATGT
>NW_024693556.1:0-622 GCF_008729295.1 Plectropomus leopardus | reverse complement strand
TTATTATTATTACTATTTTTATTTATTTATTTTGCTATTTTTTTGGTCTCTTTCTCATAACCTTCTTTGTTTTTTTTCATGATCTTTAAAAATTAAGCAAATCTTCTCAAGCTTCAAAGTCTTAAATTGATGCCATCAGACACAGATAATGATAAGATAAAATCTTGAGTGAAATATGTTTGACTGAAATGACAAAATTATTTGATTTGGCATGACTAGATTTACTAAAATGTTCAATGTAACCTCATGACTAAAAATACTAAAATGTCAAGAGTTTTCAGTGACTAATGCTAAAATAGTTATGGTTTTCTTTGACTAAATAAGAATAAAATCCCCTCTTAAGTTGAGTGATTACAATTAGATCTGTGACTGTTTTCCATCTTAACGCAGTTTCTAGATGGTGTTTATAGTCACACAGATAAAGTAGATTTTCTGTTGCGTGTTGATGATTAGTCTGCATCAGTATCACCATATATAGCTGCTGTACGTGTATGTTTTGAATTTTGGAGCTACCTTGGATGTATGGCTGCTCTGTATAGACGGTGGAAGCGGTCCAGCCCCCCTCGGTGAGTGGGTCTGTAGGAGGTCTGCCAAGCAAGGTTTACAGGCTCGCACCGGGCCC
>NW_024693555.1:0-468 GCF_008729295.1 Plectropomus leopardus | reverse complement strand
GAATAAAAATGAATAAAAAATTATACAAGCAAGTGTTTTTCATGGCATTGGGAGCAGTTAGCCAGTGCAGCCAAATTGTTTTCCCGTTTGAGAGCGTATGGGCCACTACAACTGAAAAAAAACCCACTCCTACACAGAGCTGCCTCTACGCCTGTACATCCCATCCTGTAAAAAAACAACTCTGCCCCTACAAGTACCTCATAACTCAACCAAATCAGGACGTCCACAACCATAGTTTGAATGTAAATGCTGCAATATCTTTGAATTGCATATAAACATACATACATACATACACAATAAGTTATTTAGTGATGCCGTTATCAAAAAAAGAAACAAACTGTCTTTTCTGCGAGAGGAAACCTTAATGGCTTCGTTCATCGTTTACCATGGACACAGTGAACAAACAAGGCTGCGCAGACGCAATGAAAATGAAATTATTTTACTTTTTTCAACTCATTTGAAGCTCTT
>NW_024693554.1:0-248 GCF_008729295.1 Plectropomus leopardus | reverse complement strand
AAATAATATAGACAACTGTGTTACAGAACAAACTAAATGAATATATTCACATATTTATTTTTATATTTTTAAAAACTGTTTTGTGCTTGTTTTTCGATGTTTTTGTCTTTTCATTTTTTACTTTTTTTGCATATTATCAGGTCGTTTCTGTTTCTTTTTATATTTAAAATGTCATATGTCAAATACATGCATATTTTTTTGTTTTGTTTTTTTCGGTTGGTCATTTTCTTGCTTGTTATTTACTTTTT
>NW_024693553.1:0-998 GCF_008729295.1 Plectropomus leopardus | reverse complement strand
CTGCTGGCTGTGTTTTGTGGTGGATCAATAATCAGCAGAGCAGCTGCAGCTGTTACTTACTTTTACGTAACCTGGCAACGTGCGTCAGCCTGTTGGCTCCGTTTGCGTCACTCGGCCGCGTACACACAGACATCATGGCGGACGTGTTGGACCTTCATGAAGCGGGAGGCGAGGACTTTCCTATGGATGAGGATGGTGATGGTAATAATAATATGTATACCTATTGGTGGCAGAAGCTCCTTAACTCCAGCGTTCAAATGATGTGTAAATATTACGAGTGACCTGAAAATAGCGGCGGCTGCAGACGCTACAGACCGTAGCTGCGTGGTAGCGGGCCTAAGAAATGCTAACAGGCTAATGTGAAGCTAACAACGCGCTGCGCCTCATTCAAACGCTGTTTGTAAGTTTGTTGTTTCGAGGTGATTGTAAACTCCGAAAGTCATTTTAGTAAAAGCATTTATGAAATGTGCCTCTCAGATGAAGCTATGTTTTGGGTACAGTTGGCGTGTTGTTAGCCGCCGCTAACTCAGGTTGAGGCTTCTTGTTGCTAAGTTAAGAGCTAACGTTGATACTCGCGCTGGAAGAACAGAACTTAGTAAAAGTACGAATACCACACAGTAAAAATACTCTGTTAGAAGTCCTGCATTGAAAATTACACTAAGGTTAAAGTAAGTTAAGTGCAATAACGATAAAGTACTCGACGTATTGAAAGCAAAAGAACGAAATGCAGAGCAAGTTAAACAAAACCGAACAACCCCCAAGATAATTTTTAAATGAGAAAAAAAACTTTGTAAAAGGTACACGAAAAAACACCCCTAAATTAATATATATACAAACACACATGAGAAATTAAAAATTATTTAAATATTTATAAGAAGAAAACTGAAAAGAATCTAAATTATTGAAAAGAGATAAAGAAGAACATTGCTCAAACCTCAAAATTGTTGTTGTTTTTTTTTATTTGAAGAAATTGACTTTTCTGTAAATCTGCCAGTGGA
>NW_024693552.1:0-241 GCF_008729295.1 Plectropomus leopardus | reverse complement strand
AAAAATATGTACCTGAACAGAAACAGGATATGTATTTGTCCCTTATACAGTTGGCTCTATCAGGCAGCTCACACACAGCGCTTTCTAGAGTAAACCATTCATTTAGCACAGAGGCTAACAAGCTAGCTTAGCAAGTGCATTGTGGTGTTTGAATATTTTAGAAAGTAAAAAGCACAGCAACCCACTCATAACTCTCTTCATGAACATTTTCCTACACCATGGTTCACATAATGTTCACACA
>NW_024693551.1:0-1456 GCF_008729295.1 Plectropomus leopardus | reverse complement strand
ACAGACTCATTGTACATATTTATTTTTGCCTTACCCATACTTAAAAACAAAAAACAAAAAGAAATTTGTAAACAAAAAGGGAAATGCCAAGTCTGGACCAAAATGGTGGACTGACTGACTAACCAACGACCCTACAGACTGACACTGTCATCCCTATATTGCCATACAGTTTGGTTGAAAAGGGTAAAAGCTAGCAGCTCCTCGGAGCAGGATGAGTCAAATTTCATTGCAGGTTTTACACTCTGACACCTATACATCAGTCAAATCAGTTGGGAGCAAAGCTGACATCTCCATATATGATTTGATTTAATTTGATTTGTTTTGAACACGTAAAAAAGAAAAAAAGAAAAAGAGAAATGATTATACTGTTATATTATATATATTAACAAGCAGACTGAAAAAAATAGTATTTACAGACAATGAAAAACATAAAGCAGAAGAAATGGTCAAACACGATGACTTGGTTTATGTATTCGAACAGTAGTGAGAACAGTTCAAACTTATTCAATCTCACTCCTTCTCCCATAAGTCAGTGAATTTAAATTTATCAGCTTTTTTATTAATGTAAGACCTATACTCTAATTATTTAAACATATGCATACACCCACATACCCAAAATCAAATATCTACAAATCTACATCATTATTTACAGAAAAAAAGGAAGATAAACGAGGAAAAAATAAATATTAGGTAACCAAATAATTAAACAGTAACCCCTGCAAACACCTGGTGATTGTCAAATCCCCTCTTCATCCCTGTGCCTCATAAAAAACATGTTTTTATATATTATTTTAAACTGATTTATCGTTCACTGAACCATTTTTGAATAATTCCTGGTCGTAGGTTAGTTATTTTTAGCCTTACACATTATTTGTGCCATTTGAAACTCCACGTGATCTGTACTTTTTAATAATTTTGACTGTAAGACTTATGAGTTAGTGTGATCCAGATATCCAACATTGTGAATAATCTGTATTGCTATTTCTTGGAAAATAGAAAGCAAATGTATCTGAAATCACATAAACATCAATTCTACATAACTGCAGACCCATATTGCATATAGGTCTATCATGATCATCCACATGAATTGCATTTAAGAAAGATGAAAAGGATTAGAAGCAGTGAAAAGTTGACAACATCGGCCCCCAGAGGGAAAAGCTCCAGGTGGGGTTGTCGGAGCGTGGAGCTCCTTCCCACTGTACCTCCTCCAGGAGACATAACATGGCTGGATGAACTCCCATGTGCAGGGCCCTCATTCTGTCTGTGTCACATCCCATTTGTAATTCTCACGATAGGTGATTCACACAACACTGAGTAGCTGTTGTTTTTGTTGTTTCTTTAGATTTTTCACCAGAGCTGTTTCTCTTTGTAAAGCTGAACAGGGATACCCTCTGTGTGTGTGTGTGTGTGTGTGTGTGTGTGTGTGTGTGTGTGTGTGTGTGTGTGTGTAATTAGG
>NW_024693550.1:0-489 GCF_008729295.1 Plectropomus leopardus | reverse complement strand
AAAGGTTTCATGTTTCTGGATTTTGTCACTTCTTATATTTCTTTTTTTCTGGCTGCCAATATTATATATATTTCAGTATGTATATACAGTATATATATATTACTATATAACAGTTTCTGTTTGCAGTGAACTCATGGATGCACAGACAAATTGAATTGAATTACAAACACTAAATAAAACGAGCATTTTTCATCATGCTTTCCATGTGGATTTATGCACATCTGGGAATGATGTGACCTCCTGCATGTTTAATTTCCACTGACTCTAAAAACATTTCATGTGCTTCATGTCTGCGTTCAGGTCTGACAGAGTTATGAATCAGAGAAGAAATGTGATTTTGACACAAATTGCAGAAATTGGGAACTAAGAGGTTCTAAAGTACCATAATTGCCTCCATAAGCTGTGTGTCACAGTCGCTGCTGCTGCTGCTGAACGTGCTGGTGAACGAGCCAAGTCGCCGCTCAGACCGAAATAACAAACGTCACGTTG
>NW_024693549.1:0-793 GCF_008729295.1 Plectropomus leopardus | reverse complement strand
TCACATAAACAACTCTTTCGTAATCATATCCAGCTATACAATAAATATCAAGTATTAATAAGCAGAATGAGGAGTTGAAATCATGCTTTTATTTTATGTATTTATTTATTGTATGGGAGTGTCATCCTGAGAGACCTATCCTATGTTACCTATACCTGCTATGGGTGTCAAGCAAGGATTTTGGGGGGAAAAAATCACAAAAGGATAAATCCATATTACATCGCAGCCCAAGGCTGGATTTAAGACCCAGATGCACCATATCCACTCACATACCCAGCCATTGTAAATTGTCTTGTTTTTTTAACTGAGTGCATACATTTTGGTAATGGATGGCGCCACCTTCCCTTCACCTTCACACAGCACTACACACCTTTGCCAATGGTTAACTAACTTAGCTTAGCAGAAATCCTGCATACAGCTGGCCTGTCTCTGTTCAATAACAAAATCATCCTACCAGCACATCCGAAGCTCACTAATTAACACTTTGTATTTCCTTTGTTTATCCTGTACAGAAAACTGAAATGTTAAAATGACAATTCGCAGTTTTAGGGGAGGATTACTTCTTGGCCCAGAGCAGTTGTCAGGCAGAGAGCAGAGATTCAGTCTGCTGCACAAACTGTTTTTGTTCTTTTTATTTAAATGTTGGTTTTACCTGGGGGAAACATTTTATAATTTTGAGCAGCTAGCAGACATTTGTGGAATCTGTAAAAACCCTTGGGTATATAAACCATCTTCTGGGTAGCAGGAAAAGAACAAAAGTTCAGCGTTTTCCTCTCAGTTGTTTGTAGGGATC
>NW_024693548.1:0-815 GCF_008729295.1 Plectropomus leopardus | reverse complement strand
GTCCTAAAACTCCGGCGTAGTCAAGCACACACTAAAACGATGACTTTGTCTAACAGGGAGGACCCCTGGCATGTTGCCAAAATGATAAAAAGCTACATGCAACAACACAACCTCCCTCAAAGAGAGGTGGTGGAGTCCACAGGACTCAACCAGTCCCATCTCTCCCAGCACCTCAACAAAGGCACACCCATGAAGAACCAGAAGAGGGCCTCTCTGTACACCTGGTACGTCAAGAAGCAATGCGAGATCAGCCAGCGTGAGTACACAAGCAGCTGTGGAGCTGCAAACGCCCTCATTTCTGCTCTCCCACGTGGGTCAAATATCAGTTCTAGAAGTGTGTGACACTGAAAGAGAGGTATAAAGATAGATTTAAAAAAATGCCAATTACCTTTCAGAATTTACCAACGCCAAACATGGCCTTGCATCAGCGGAGGAGCCAGGAGAAGAGACCAGGAAAGGGCGGAGGAACCGGTTCAAATGGGGCCCAGCATCCTTGCAGATCCTCTTTCACGCCTACGAGCGACAGAAGAACCCCAGCAAGGAGGAGAGAGAGGGCTTAGTGGAGGACTGTAACAGGTGAGACATAGTGACAAGAGGTGGGACCAGGTCCTTTTTTCAAGTCATAAGAAAGTCTCAAGTCTCTGCACTTATTTCGCAAGTCAAGTCCTAAGTCCCAGGTCAGGACATGCAATTCCTGAGGTCAAGTCTTTAATCATTAACTTACAGATGTTGTTCCGAAACAAGTCATGGGCCTGCTCTTCAGTAAATATAAGAGTCCTTCAGAGTAATACGTTAAATTTACCCAAATCATGAAT
>NW_024693547.1:0-349 GCF_008729295.1 Plectropomus leopardus | reverse complement strand
ACATTCTTATAACTTTTTTTTTTTTTTTTTTAAATAATTTCCTGCTATTTTTTGGATATTTCTTGTCAAGTTGATGCTGCCTTCTTTACATTTTTTTTTTTTTTTTTTTGTTTTTTTTGTTCAAATCCATTTAACTCGTAGCTAGTGGCTGATGATAAACCACATCACCTAATAATTTATAGTAAGCAACCATCAGCTTATGTTTAGATTAACAAAGGCTGGTAATTCTTAACCGTAGCAGAGAGTGTCACAGCTTCAGATGACAGAGCATGACGTGAGTGGTTGTGGGGGTGTGTGAAGAAATGTTTGCACTTTGCTCCTCACTTTACAACCGGTTCTTGACTTAAGA
>NW_024693546.1:0-322 GCF_008729295.1 Plectropomus leopardus | reverse complement strand
GGACAGTTTTTCCCTTTTTTTTGGGAAAAACTGTCCAGTAAACTACAAATCTTATATATTCAAAATTATGTTACAGGGAGAAAAAAATAAAATAAATTAATGCATCTTTCTTTTATTTATTTCTTATCTTCGGGGAATTTAATTTCTTACTAATTTTTGGGTCCATTTCTTGCGAAGTGCCCTCTTCTGTTTTTTTTTTTTTTTTAAATAATTCAACTTAAGCCTTCAAGCGGAAGGGTTAAATTTGCTTGACCCAAAAAAAGTTCATATGAGTGTTTTTGTGACAAATATAGAAATTTGGGCAAACCCCTTCCAGCAGCAG
>NW_024693545.1:0-256 GCF_008729295.1 Plectropomus leopardus | reverse complement strand
AAATCTTATTTAAATTCAACAATACACTGATCATTCCAACAAGTTCACTTTGTAAATCTAGAGCTGGATTTCTCAGTGCCACAGAGCTCCAGCTGTTCTCCAAAAGCTATAAAAAATACATATAGTCCATGAGCCACACTGTTGTTTTACATGTTTGTGAGCACTGTTGTTTATTTTGACTTAATCCCACATACACCATTCTGCTGCTGAAAATACTCACAAGAAAACCAGATGTGTATTAATCTGCAGCTGAAAA
>NW_024693544.1:0-391 GCF_008729295.1 Plectropomus leopardus | reverse complement strand
GCCTGCAGCCTGTAAACAGGATCATCATTAAAGCCTTACCAGGCATAAGGACAGTATGTGATATGACTGTGACAGAGCAGCAGCAGACACTGTAGTACAGTACAGTCCCCTCCTGTTTGGACAGGGTCAGTCACAGTTGCTTATCTGACCCAGTTTTTAGCTGTGGGGAGGCAGCTTTTTCTTTTTTTCTGCCTTGCTTGTCCTTACCTGCTGTGTGCTGCGTGTGTGCTTGAATTATGTCAAAACATAAACATACCAGCTAACCCTAGTGACACCACAGAATGAAGTTCTGGCCAATATGTTTTATACAGTTAAATAGGTTTTACAGGTTTCTTATACTGTACAATGTCTAGTGAAGGCAAAGCTGGGAAGTGAAACAAATTCTTGGTGC
>NW_024693543.1:0-312 GCF_008729295.1 Plectropomus leopardus | reverse complement strand
ATTGGACTGGAAACTGGAACTGGAAAATGTTTTTTTTTTTGTTTTTTTTTTAAAGTTCCATATTGGTATATATTGGACAACATATACACCAATACTTATATATATGTGCGTGTGTGTGAGGCCAGTATCAGCTGATAAAAGCAGCTGACCGATAGTACATGAAAAGTTGAACGTAGAAAACGTGTTTGTGCTACACCAAAACACAGCAAAGACTCAAACATGACTTATTTGTTACAGACATTTACTCACCAGTGTGGCAGATATTCTCCCGAGATTCTACCTGCATTTGGCACTTGGCAGGTGTTAATTTCA
>NW_024693542.1:0-326 GCF_008729295.1 Plectropomus leopardus | reverse complement strand
TATTATTATTTGATTCTGACTCACCTTAATTATTATTTTATGAGGTTTTATTCTTAGCTTTAATGGATTTGATTCACTTTTAATGGTCGATTGCTGGCTTTGTTGAAATGTCCTATACAAATTAAGTTTTTGCTTGCTTGCTTAAAGACAAAACTAAGTAATATTTTAACTTAATTTCTTTTCTTTTTTTAACTAATAGTGCAATGCATAGTATTTGTTACAGTGATGGTTAGACGCTCCTTTAAATGGATCATACCATTTGTGACACAAGGGGGAATGTTATTAGCAATTTCCACACCTTGATGGCATTTTACTAATATCTGGAG
>NW_024693541.1:0-549 GCF_008729295.1 Plectropomus leopardus | reverse complement strand
ATCAGTTCTCAGTATTTTCCTCTCTGTGTTCTTCGCAGGCGTCCTGAGGTGCAGCCCCGACATCTTCGTCCGCTGGGGGTCTTCGTCTTGTGATAGTGTTCAGTTTCTCGGCCGAGGACCGTTCATCACACTCCGCTCTGCTCCAGGTGAGCTGCACTTTGTGTCTCCAGGTGACATTTTTGCTTCCGGACTCACATCAGGTGTGAATAGTTTTCTCTGTCCAAATTTAATCTAATATTTCTCTCTGGACATGCTCTTTGGTGTCAGACTCATACTGTGAGACTGAAACATATTTTCTCATCTCATCATCATTTATAATTTGTTTTGGGATGTTAAGATTTTTTCCTGCTTTAGTTGTGGACTTTATGTCAGCAAAATGAAATAAGTGTCTCAGTAAATCAGAATCTGATTTATTGTCAAGTAGGTTTTGACATATGCCAACATTTACTTTTGCATTATTTAAAGATGGTAAAAGAGAAACAAATAATAACAAGTCACTGCAAAAATCAAGAAACACAAATATAGGTTGAAAAAAGTTTTTGACAAAAA
>NW_024693540.1:0-1306 GCF_008729295.1 Plectropomus leopardus | reverse complement strand
CAACCCGCTCGACAGCAATCAGCACTCCTCCCCTCCCTCTGTCCCTCTCTCTCTCTCTCTCCCTCCCTCCCTCCCTCCCTCTGTCCCTCTCTCTCTCTCCCTGAGTGTGTTGAAATTCAGTCCGTCTCTCAAGGTTGTTAACTCTCTCTCTCTCTCTCTGTCTCTCTCACACACACACACACACACACACGCAAGCATCACGTCGGCCAGGGAGGGGGTCAAAGTTCACGGCAATCCGCCTGCCTCCGCGGTCCTCCCACCGGACCGCTTGATTGACAGCAATCAGGACTAACCTCCCCTCGCTCGCCCTCCCCCTCCTCCCCCTCCACCTGTCAAGACAAAGTGGCTGCTCGTGTGTGTGTGTGTGTGTGTGGACCATTTCTTCTGTCATTTTTAATTATCCAAATGATATTCAGCTTCCGCAGACCCCCCCCCCCCCCCCCCTCAAAAAAACTCCCATAATCCCCCAGTCCACCCTCCCAACAGAGGCTGTCAGGAGGGCAGCGTTTGCGGCGCCATTAGCATAAGAGCGTGTTTGTTTAAAGAGCCCGTCCCGCCTATAAAATCAAACAATTAGAGATGCAGACAAGCCTCGGCCTATTGACTGCATAAATAATAAGACCCCGCACTCGTCTCTTTTTTCTCTCTTTCACCTTCGTTTTTTCCCCGCTCTCTCGCTCTCTGGACGCTTCGTTTATTGGTTCAGACCTCTTCGCTCTCTCTCTCCTTCTCTCTGCAGTTATTCCCACAGCTAATGAACCTGCCGGACCTCACAGGAAGTCAGAGAGGGGGGTTGTGGGTAATCAGGATGCGAGGCGTCGACGCTCACCGCCGTGACCTTTAGTCTCGCCGCCGCCGGGTCACGCCGGGCCTCTGGAGTCATCTGTGCATGCAGGCTGGTGAAACCCGCCTGCAACTCGCAGCTCAGCTCTGTGTGTGTGTGTGTGTGTGTGTGTGTGTGTGTGTGTGTGTGTGTGTGCAGTAATGTGTTCGCTTTTTGAATATGCAGGTCTTAAAAATTCATCTCAAGGCCTGGAGTTCAATGCTGAAAGGCTGCAACGTGCCGCGTGTGTTTGTGGAGTAATTTGACGCTAATAAATAATCAGAGCCAGACTCCACTCGTCATTTTGATGTATTCTATAAATCTGCGCTTCATAACTTTCATGAAAATAACTCGGATTTGCCGAAACTGTCGCTATATTCTGAAAGAAAAAATGCATCAGATGAATTATCTACCAAAAAATGATGTCCCTACTCTTCCTACAGCTGTTAACTTTTCAGTTTGGCTTTATTATTGATTATTGAT
>NW_024693539.1:0-286 GCF_008729295.1 Plectropomus leopardus | reverse complement strand
CTAATTTCTTGCAATGTGTAGGACTTTTCTTGACAACTTGCTCATTGCTTTTTTCCCCATGTTTTCGAAAAAAGTCAAACCAATTTGCTCAAGGTTCAAAGGGTTAAATACTTCTGCAACACAAGAAAAGTGTTGTTCATGAGTTCATGTTTCAGGACACTTCCTGTAGAATAATAACAAAGGAATCAGGTCCAAAATTATTTCAATGACGCTTCCAGACTTTGTAGAACTGACCTGCTTTTTTTTTAGGAGTTTTTGTTCTTCGTTTTAAATGGTTTGTCTCTCT
>NW_024693538.1:0-404 GCF_008729295.1 Plectropomus leopardus | reverse complement strand
TGTTTTACCTTCATTAGACCAGCTTTGTTGTCCTTGTTCTGTAAGTACATTGAGAGCAATGCAAAAAGCAATTTAAATTCCTTGGGCATTAAAGTTAGTCTAATTTATCTTTTTATTTATGCATTTCATTAACTTTATTCTGTTTTTGGAGCATCTTAGCTTTATTTCCTTTCATGCTCGATATTTTTTTGCAATTTGTTTATAAACATAAAGTTTATTTTGAAACAGCTACATTGCACATACTTTTTGTCTTATAGTGCTTTTTAAAACTATCTTTCTATTATTCATAGTATTTTTTTTACATTTAACATTCAAGGTCTTGCGCGTGCAGTGCTCTGCCTTATTGTAATTCCTCTTAATATGTTTATTTCATGTTTAATGTACCAAATGTAACAAAACCCAAA
>NW_024693537.1:0-762 GCF_008729295.1 Plectropomus leopardus | reverse complement strand
GAATAAATAATAATAATCATCATCATGAAGTAATCAAATACATGGAGATTTTTAAAGAAAAAAGTTTTCTAGTTGTCATAACATAATGATAATAATAATAGTAATAATAATAACATAAGCTTTATTTATATAGCATGTTCCTCAACAAGGTTACAAGGGAGGCAATAACAAGACTTCTAGCCTTTCACATCTGACCTGGTCATGGTGCGGTAGGCTTCCTCGGCCACAGAAAAGATGTGAGGTTCCATGTCAGCCATGTCCTGACCGCTGTAAGCATCAATCACTTCCTCTCCATATATAGGGAGCTGGTCATAGGGATTGATGGCAACCAACACAATACCTGGGGGACAGGATAAGAAAGACACATCAGCATAGGATATGGATTAATATCGGCCCCCAGGGACTGTTTGACGTATTTTAAATGCTTTTCATTATTTTTTTTTTTATTTTTTTTGATAATTTTGGTTATGTTCATGCATATGCAATAGACTTTGGCAAGGTTGTGTATTTTTGCTTAAACTTTTATGCTCAGCTCCTACAATAAGTCTAAAATACACTGTGTACACAAAATGGTTACATTCATACTGTGAGGTGAAAACTATGTGCCAACATATGTGTGTATTATCTTTGGGTGTCATTCTGGGCTTTTGTCTTGGAATCTGTAATTTTTACTATTTTCCATCTGATGATGTCATTTTTTACCATATTTGGCATATAGAGAAAATACATGCTATTTTCACTGGGTACACTGGCATAACCAAT
>NW_024693536.1:0-367 GCF_008729295.1 Plectropomus leopardus | reverse complement strand
AATTGTATTTAGGCTTCAAAAATCATAAAAGTGGTGTTCATTCTTGAAGAATATCTCTATAGGTGAACACAGCAAAACCTATCTTATAAGTATCATAAACATTTGCCACAGAGCTTGTTTTCTGCAGTAATCAAAAATCAAATAGAAAAATCCTGTTGGCTTTTTGGGGAAGGCACCAGGGCAAAGCCAACTTCTGCATAAGGTGTCAGAAAATGTTCGACCCTGGGTTGCTCTATTTGGAGGGGCTCCATTTAGCAACTTTTGTAACTTTCCAAACTGGCAAACTGACAATTTTTACTCAGTTTCACTCTTTGTAGAGCGACTTCTGTCACTTTGTTTGTGAACCACTGAGTACGACATAATGAAT
>NW_024693535.1:0-261 GCF_008729295.1 Plectropomus leopardus | reverse complement strand
ATAAGTTCCTTTTACACCACCTGTTAAACAGATTTAAAAAAAAAGAGGTTCTGCCAGAATCCTTTTTCTAAGTTACCTTTTTGCGTGTGTGTGTGTGAAAACCGGTGAAAAATGAGGTGATTTTTTTTTCTTTCTCTGTTTTTTTTTTTTTTTTTGTGAATTTTATTGTAATACTTATTCCAAACACAAGAGGCTGAAGTGCACCACTAGTCCATTTTTTTTTAAATAGGACTGAAAGCATTTGTACTCTAAGTAAAAGGT
>NW_024693534.1:0-790 GCF_008729295.1 Plectropomus leopardus | reverse complement strand
GCTGTGAGCAAAAAGAAAATGCATCACAGATATAAGAGATCAGGGAGGAACAAAGGGTCACACAACTGCACGCAATTTAGAGACAACATGCGCACACACACACACACACACTGAGGTCTGGGGAAGATTCAGTGCCACCATGTGCCAACTATATGACAGCCATCTGACTGCGTGACCAATCACATTTTATCACCGCATGATTATTCATGACGGTAGGATAGTTACCATCATGCGCTCACACACATGCACACGCACACAGACACATACACACACAAGCATGCACGCACACACCCATGCATGCACGCACCCACGCGCACACACACACACGCACACACAGATGATTGGCACAGCTGATTGGCAGGTGGCAGCAGTTCAGATGACAGAGTGACGGAGCCAGCTGTCCACTTTAAAGGGCATTTTAAACAATCGCTCAGTCTGACTTTAATGTCTGGGTTAACAATGTGAATGACACATTACAGTAATTAAATTCAACTCTTCTGCACTTCCACATCGTCTCTTCATTAATGTGAATAACTTGATTGTAAGCTGGCCATTTTGGCAATTACCATTTTATTAGAAAACTGGTATTACAGCTTTGCGGTTTTATGCTTCCACAAACAAGTCAAGTTGTAGTTAAAGTTTACATCCATGTCTGTCTAGAGTCATATGTAGCCATTACAGTTGACAATGCATTAAATGTTGCTGCAAAGAAGTTATTTATTTTAAAACGGGGGTCCTTCACACACATCTTACATCCTGCAGCATGGATGAAACTGCTATACAATCAGCA
>NW_024693533.1:0-781 GCF_008729295.1 Plectropomus leopardus | reverse complement strand
TTTTTTTATTTTTTTATTTATTTTTTTCGAATATTAAAAAAGAAAACAGAGAAATTATTTTACGAACAAACAGGCAGATAAAAAGGGTAATAACGTTCGGACGTTTTGACTGTTGTTTTATACGTTTTTTTTATTTTTATGGGAGACTAATACTTTCACTTGTGGAAAAACAAATTGTGATGTTTTTCTGAATGAACGAGAACATTATCTCAGAATTAATCAGAAAAATTAGATAAAAATCTGAATAAACAAGATAATAATCATCTGAATTTTCATTCTGAACTTAAAAAATCACTTTAACATTAATTTAGAAAAACAAGACCAATTTTTTTTTCATTTTTTTCAAAATCAGCAGGTTTTTCTTTACACGAAGATTTCTCTTAATTCCAAAATAATCTCATTTTTTTGGATAAAAATATCATTCTGAGATAAAAATCTTATCTCTAATTTTGAAAAACTGAGATTTTTTTCCATGGAAAAATAAATTCTGGTATGATTATCTTATTAATTCAGAACAACAGCAGATTTGTAAAAAATAATAATTTTTTCATATTCCAAGATAATAATCGTATTAATTCAGAAAAACTGCAGACTTTTTTCCATGAAAACTTTTCTCATAACTTTTAGGTAATGTCGTGAACTGAGAAAAGCAACACGGGATTTTTTAAAATTCTGAAATAAAAATTTTGTTAATTTAAAAAAAAAAAAAAGTAGTTTTTTTTCTCAAGCGAATTCATTAAGATTCTATAAATTTAACTTTTTTAGTAAATAAAAACTTACA
>NW_024693532.1:0-516 GCF_008729295.1 Plectropomus leopardus | reverse complement strand
GATTAAAATTTTAAAATGTCTAAGCATAAAGTCATGATGGAGATGGATCATTCCCTTAGTATCAAATGGAGGCATCTAGTGGTCCAAATTGCTCATTGCTGGTATCTTTATGAATGAGCAGTAGCCAGCTGTGTCATTACTCCTCACCTCTGGAGTGTTAAGCTAACAACAAGGTGGCTTAAAACGTTCCTATCTGTTACTGAAATAATGCCAATGTCAGATTTGACTGTGACTCATCATATCACATCCAGCCTGCCTATCTGGAGTCATAAAACACAGGCTGACAGGGACAGACAGGCTAATCTGGTGGCAAATTTTGCATTGGAGGGAATCAGGGAGCTGTTTAGTGTTCATCTGATGACCGCAGGCTGCTGCAGTCAGCTTGTTTCCTGTAGACACCATGTGATACTACAGTGCATTGGATCTGTGTGGAGAACTTACTGGTATAAACACATTCAGTCACAGGTTCAAGCAAAACACAAATCAGCCATAAAAAAATAAAGGAAAAATTTCATT
>NW_024693531.1:0-454 GCF_008729295.1 Plectropomus leopardus | reverse complement strand
GGGGGGATGTCTAGGGAAAAAAGAAAAAAACTAGGGAATAATATAGGTATTGCTAATTGTCTTAATAACATATTCGAAATCATGTTATTGAATTATTTTAATTTTTAAGCCCTTTTTGCAGGTCATTTTATTTTTACAAAAATCTTTTTCTTTTTTTTTGATTTATATATTTTTTTAAACTAATTTGCAGGTAATTTTCTTTTTCTTTTTACTCATGAATTGCCAATTTTAATTTTTAATTGTTTCTGTCAATGCTCATTGCTTTTACCCCATGTTTTTGAAAGAAATCCAGTCAGTTTGCTCATGTTTCAAAGGACTAACCCTCTCTCAAATGAAATGAAACAGACCATCACCTTTAACAGTTTTAGTTGGACCTTCTCGGTTGATCTTTGGCATTTCTGGAAGCATCTGTCTGAGCTGCTTATCGGCTGAAGTCTTAGTATTTGTAGGCCGT
>NW_024693530.1:0-346 GCF_008729295.1 Plectropomus leopardus | reverse complement strand
TAATATATAAATACTAATAAAATATAAACATTATATTGTTCTGATGATGGCAGCATGTGTGGATGCAGCAGCCAGTAGCTCCTCAAATCCTTGCAATGTTTTTGCTATATTTTTTAATTTTTTCAACTCCATGGCCTCTTCTGCTGAAGTACGACTTTTTTAGGATAGAGAAGCACATATCAACATCGGGAAAGGTTGTGTGGGGTTTGGACGAAATGCAGCAGACTGCAAGAGGTTCCCCACCAAGAGCATACGCCGAGCAGCCAGTCAGACCAGAGGGGAGAAACGAAACCCAAAGTGCCGAATGAAGAGAGGGAGGAGAGCCCGCATCAGGGCGAGGCTGACA
>NW_024693529.1:0-2627 GCF_008729295.1 Plectropomus leopardus | reverse complement strand
ACTTTACTATGACTTTGCATCACATTTTACTATGACGTGCTACAAATTATTAATGTATTTTATTAATTAATTTGTATTATTTTGGATGTATTATTTTTTTGACAACATACTATAGCATGGCTTTTTTATGCTGTTTTGAGCGATATGCTATAGTAATGCCTTTTTGACACTATTTTGGACGATAGGCTACAGCATTACTTTTTTATGTCATTTTTGATTAAATGCTATAGCGTGAATTTTTAATGCTATTTTGGACGACATGTGAAAGTATGACTTTTTTGTGCTATTTTGGCTGAAATGCTATAGGATGTCTTTTTGGTGCTATTTTTGACGACTTGCTATATAGTATGGCATTTTGACACCATTTTGGATGACGTCATATTTGTCAACATACCATACTATTTTGTTTTCTGTTGAATTTTCAAGATGCTATATTATGGCTTTTTGGCCGTTTTTCAACATTTATTACAATAACATGTTAATGTGCTACACTGTGGTTTTCAGCATCATTTTGGACCTAGCAATTTTTGACATACAATACTATGTTGTTTTTGGTTGGGTTTTTTTTGACATGCTACCTCTCGAACTGGTCCAGAATGCTGTTGTTTTTGTTCTTGTTCTTGTTGTCGTGGGCATTGGTCGCGCCGATGCCGTGATCCCACTCAATGCCACGTTCTACTGCCATTATTAGTCATGCCTCCATTATGAATATACACATGGGACTGTTATCAACACTTCTGATAATTACATGTAACAACACATGCTATCATAAATTGCACTTATTAATTTTATGTCTATCACAATTGTTATATGATATGTTGCTGTTACCATTTATGCTGTGCATCTCTCCTCCTCTCCCCCTCTCTCTTCCTCTCTTTCTTTCTCTTTCCTCTATGTCATTACGTAGTTTAATTGTTATTTACATCTATTGTGCATCTGCCCATCCTGGAAGAGGGATCCCTCCTCAGTCACTCTTCCTGAGGTTTCTACCATTTTTTTCCCACCTGTTATAGGTTTTTTTTGGGGGAGTTTTTCCTTAGTCGATGTAAGGGTCTAAGGACAGAGGGATGTCGTATGCCGTAAAGCCCTCTGAGGTAAACTGTGATTTGTGATAATGGGCTACATAACTAAAACTGACTTGACTTGACGTTTTCAGCTGTTTTTTCAACATGCTAAACTATGACATGTCTCAACAAGCTACACTTTAGGATTTCAGCTGTTTTTTCACTTCATATTTTGACATTATTCAACATACTATACCATGTCATTTTCAGTAATTTTCTTTAAAACTGCTATATACTGACAATTTTGCTATTTTGTTGACATGTATTACAATGACGTGCCTAGACGTGCTATCTATGTGGTTTTCAGCCAACATTTTAACATTTATTAACATTCTATAGAATGCATGTTCCGTTGTTTTTTTGACATGCTAAATTATGGTGTTTTTTGCCGTTTTTGCAACATTCTCTGCTATGGCATGTCTCAGCATGCTGTTTTATGTTGTTTTCAGCTGTTTTTTGGACAAGTCAAATGTTTATGTTTTTCACCATGTTATACTATTGCATTTTCAATTGTTTTTTTCAAACTTGCTATATTATGGTGTTTCTGGCTGTATTTGCAACATTCTATGCTATGACGTGTCTCAGCATGCTCCTTTATGTGTTTTCAGTTGTTTTTTCGCCATGGCCAAAAATATCAAAATATGACATGGCCAAAAAACAACTGAAAAAGGCATGACATAGCATGTTGAGACATGCCATAGCATAAAATACTGCAAAAAATGGCCAAAACACCCCAAAATAGCTTGTCGAAAAATCCACCAAAAATTGTCAAAATATGACGTGTCCAAAAGACTGCTAAAAACCACATTAAACAACATAAAATAGCATGCAGAGACACACCATAGCACAGGATGTTGCAACAACGGCCAAAAATATCATGATAAAAAATCCACCAAAAATGCCATATTATAGTATGTCAAAAATGTCAAAACATGACATGTTCCACAAACAGCTGAAAACACCTCAAAAAAGCAGCTTCCACCTTATCGTGGTGGAGGGGTTTGCGTGTCCTAATGATCCTAGGAGCTCAGTTGTCGGGGGCTTTATGCCCCTGGTAGAGGCTCCCATGGCAAACAGGTCCTAGAGGAGGGACCAGACAAAGTGTAGCTCACTTCCCTTATGATGAAAGACACAAATGGTCCAAATGCTGGTCACCGGGCCCCCCCGGAGCCAAGCCTGGGGGTGGGGCTCGATGACGAGCGCCTGGTGGCCAGGCCTTTTCCCATGGGGTCCGGCCGGGCACAGCCCAAAGAGGCAACGTAAGACCTCCTTCCTGTGGGCTCATCATCCATAGGAGGGACCAAAGGGGTTCGGGTGCGATGTGAGTTGGGTGGCAGCCGAAGGCTGGGACCTTGACGGTACGATCCTCGGCTGCAGAAGCTAGCTCTACGGACATGGAATGTCACCTCTCTGGTGGGGAAGGAGCCTGAGCTGGTGCGCGAGTTTCAGAAGTTCGGACTATATATAATCAGCTTCACCTCGACACATAGCTTGGGTTGTGGAACCAGTGTTGAAAAAATGACCTGAAAGGCAAGGCTATAGTATGGCAAAAATGTCAAAATA
>NW_024693528.1:0-315 GCF_008729295.1 Plectropomus leopardus | reverse complement strand
AAATGCAAATTAAATGAAATATTTTATAAAATACAAAATAAATATGAAATAAGTAACAGTTGCAACAAAACCATATACTCCCAACCCCTTTATACGAACATATACCACCTGTTTGAACTGTTATAAATGTGTTCTAATGTGTAAATGTTGTTAGGTCCTACTTGTGCGGTAGCCCACAGACAAAGTTAATACTGTTGAAGTCCAGTTATTAACATAATGGATCAAAAAATTCTGGCTGTGTTTTAGCAATGAAAAATCCATTCATCCCCATGATTATGTTCTATCTATATGTTAGGAAATATCTCTCTGCCCTGT
>NW_024693527.1:0-382 GCF_008729295.1 Plectropomus leopardus | reverse complement strand
TTTACAGAATTATTATTTTAAGGATATTTCAAGTCATTTCCTTGTTTGTTTTTGCTTTTTTGTCTTTCCGTTTCCTAATTTCCTTGTCATGTTTACTAATTTCTTGCTATGTTTTCAGGTCATTTCTTACAAGCTGCTTATTGCCTTCTTCCCATTTTTGAAAGTAAACAAACAAAAAACTCCCCAAACTCTCAATGATTTCTACTAATCCCATAACTTTCCCACGCCTGGAAAATGTGACTGTGAAATCCCTTGACTTTACCAGGTTTTCCATGACTGTAGGAACCCATCTGAGTGAACATAACAGCAGCCAGCTATCCCACCAGGTGGATAATAACAGTATATCACTCTATTAACGCAGGTGTACAATAAGCCCTAAATA
>NW_024693526.1:0-702 GCF_008729295.1 Plectropomus leopardus | reverse complement strand
AAAATCTCTCGCACAGTCATGGTCCCTGCACCTGTTTTTTTGTCTGTTCATGGTCAAAGTATTTTAGGAATACAAGCTGTCTCTCTTTATAACAAACACAAATCGTCTATTAGTTGTTTATTTACATTGTTTTCTCGCTGTTAACCTTTTGAAACCCTTACACACGTCCTTTTTCTTGTGCTGCATTGAGACGCCTTTCACAAGTATTTAAACCTTTGAGCAACTTTTGAGCACTTTATTTGGCAAACAGGAAAAAAGGTGCCAATGAGGAACTTGTAATGCGAATTGCAAGAAATTAGTAGATGTAGAAAATTATTTTTAAAAAGCTTTGGGAAAATGTCTGGGGATCTTTATTTATAATTATGATAATTAGATATTTAAAACTAATTTTCAATAATTGCTACATAGTTATTAGAATTTTTAAGCAGTTTTTAAGGATATTTCATTTTTATTATTATTTTTTACTTAAATGTTTCATTGTTTTGTTCTGTGTTGTTTTCAGGTGCTTTTCTTGTCCTTTTTTCTAATTTCTTGCAAATATTGGGGTCATTCTATCTGAAGTTGCTCATTGCTTTCTCTCCATGTTTTTGAAAGAAATCAAGCCAGTTCACCCAGGTTTAACAAGGTTAAAGTGATTCTGCTGCATTCGCTGTCAGTTAGTAAGGTGAATTATTTCTGAGTTGAGTCAAAACATGGGGAGCA
>NW_024693525.1:0-344 GCF_008729295.1 Plectropomus leopardus | reverse complement strand
AGAACAAAACAACAGTTCAATATCTTATATATGTTCTAAATCATCTAGTATAATTTACACACTTTATTTACCAACAGAATAAACATTTAACTCAACTATTATTCATAACTCGGGACTAACTAACTCAATACAATAAAGAACAAGGTCAGGAACACACACAAATTTCAGAATAAATCCTTCCAAGCATCAACTAAACCACAAAGTTATCCTTTTCAGGATTTTAATTTTCAACACTTCCTCAGGAGATTTCTTTACCTTATTTATACTTTCCCCCTTTTTCCTAATGCTTGTGTATACAAAAAGTCCTTGCTGATTTCTCCACTCAGCTAAGGCTCATATAATTT
>NW_024693524.1:0-310 GCF_008729295.1 Plectropomus leopardus | reverse complement strand
GAATCATTTTAATTGTTTGTCTTCAGGGGAGTTAATTGCAAACATCACTTATCTGTTTCATTGTTGGTATTTATGTTTTAAGTTGGGATTATTTCTTTATATTTGATTTTACTTTCTGTATTACTCACCTGATTTCATTTGCGTGAGTCCTAAAATGTTGTAAATCCTGATACAACAATGTAAAGCACTTTGTAATTTTGTTTTGATAGGTGCATTATAAAGAAAGTTTATCGTTACTTAGTGTTGTTATTATTATGATTTCCTAAATTGTATGAAGTTACTTAGGAAACAGTTTAAAAAAAAACATAAA
>NW_024693523.1:0-928 GCF_008729295.1 Plectropomus leopardus | reverse complement strand
ATGTTGTTTTCTTTTGTCTAGAAATCCCCTGCCCTGCCAACAGCCACTTTGAGTCCCAAGGCACAGGATGTCCAGCAACTTGTGTCAATCCAAATTCTACCCACAACTGTCCTCTCCCTGCCCAGGAAAGCTGCATCTGCAATTCAGGCTACGTCCTTAGTGCTGGAGTCTGCGTCCCTCATGCCGAGTGTGGCTGCAGCTTTGAGGGTCGCTACTACCGCTCTGGAGAAACTGTAATACTAGATGAGGACTGTGGGAGACGTTGTAGTTGCAGTTATGGCACTATGACCTGCCGCTCCCATGGATGTGGCCCACTTGAATCATGCAGCATAGAGGAGGGAGAAAGAGGATGCAGACCTAAGAATTATGCAACATGCTGGATAAGAGGCCCAGGGACATATCAAACTTTTGATGGACTGACATACCACTATCCTGGAGCATGTCGATTGACTCTTGCCAAAGTAATGGGATTGTCTAGTCACCCACATTTTGTGGTGACAGCTGAAAAAGTGCCCAAAGGCCAACAAGGTTTTGCCCGGTTGCTAAAGTTTGAGGCAGAGGGAGTACATGTGTCCATTGAGATGGAAAATAGCAGCAGAATACATGTAAGTGACTGGCCCTTTTTTGAGAGCAATCTTGAATGCAATCATGAATCCTGAACACTTATGAAGACAAATGTGACAAAATGGTAGTGGATATGTGAGAAAAATTTAGTGACATGAATATTATCACTGGTACTTTTCTTCTGAATATTTAACAGCACATAGTACCTTTGTTTAAATCTTGTTAACTACAAAGGATGAATCTCAATGGCCCTGTAGGTTGACGGTCAGCGGATCAGACTACCGTTCAGCTCAGCATCCAGCAGAATCCAGATCTACCACAGCAACATTCACAGTATCATCCTGCGCACCTCCTTTGGTGTAAC
>NW_024693522.1:0-889 GCF_008729295.1 Plectropomus leopardus | reverse complement strand
GTCTTTGATCGCCTCTTTCTGGGTCTTTATTATAATTGCTGTACTCATAGCAGTTGGCCTTCTTACGAGACTTTCCTTCTGTAAATCTGTGGTTATTAACAGCTATTTCTGTGACCACGGCCAGATATACCGACTTGCGTGCAATGACCATTTCCCCAATTATGTCGTCAGTTGTTTGTACCCTGCTCTTATTTTTTGGCTTCCACTTGCTTTTATCTTGTTAAGTTACCTATATATTGGATGTACATTGTCTAAGGTGGCCACAGTTCAGGAGACACTCAAAGCCTTTAAAACTTGCATAGCTCATCTCTCTTTGGTGGCAATCTATTTTATTCCACTGTTAATCACATTTACCCTGATGGAAAATATACATCCAAATGCCAGGATCATAAACCTGTCTGTTACCTCCATCTTTCCTCCCACGTTGAACCCAATTATTTATGTTCTGCAGACACAAGAAATCAAAGAATCTGTGAAAAAGTTGTTAAAATTCAAAAGGAAATCTAAAATAACAGTAAAGAAAATAATCATAAAGTGACCACTTGTGTATGCTATGCAGCATCAGTTTTGGTGTTTTCTCTGAAATGGCCATTGTAAATGGTAGAATTATCATTTCTAACATGATGCAAATGTTTTTAGGTGTGAATTGAATGATACTTGTCTAATCGTAACAAATCTGTGAGTGAAGTAGATATTATGTAACATATATTAAAATCAATTTTTAAAAATCACCCCAGAGTAATGGCTACAAACGCCTCTTACAGTGAATTAAGGTAAGACTGGAGTTTCTGCCTGTGTTATGAGAGCTGCATTCAAGAAGAAAGCAACTGAAAATGTTTTCAAAGGAATGTTAAAATACAGCAAACAATATTTTATATATACATTTAGA
>NW_024693521.1:0-317 GCF_008729295.1 Plectropomus leopardus | reverse complement strand
ATATTAATTCTGTAACATAATTTTCAATATATTATTATGATAATTATGAATATATTTTTCTGGACATACCCTCAACTCAGCTTTTTCCCCATGTTTTTAAAAGAAATTAAACCAATTTGCTCAGGGTATAAATATTTGTGAAAGGCGCCTGGGCACAGCACAAGATAAGTAATATCAGTCCAGGTTTCAAAGGGTTAAAGGCATCATGGATAGAGTGAAGTGTGGTTAATAAAAGCTAGAAATCCAGGTTATTCCAGTTGTGCCGTGCAAAAAAAAAGCTTCAATTCCACATGAAAATATGAGAGAGGGGTGTATCA
>NW_024693520.1:0-492 GCF_008729295.1 Plectropomus leopardus | reverse complement strand
AGCTTTCACTCTCAACACTAGTTAATTTCCTTTAAAAAAAAATCATGATAAAGGGGCTGTAATGTTGCATTCCAGTTTAAGTCAGAGGTTGGAATTTTCCAGATGAAATTTCCAACTTCTGACCTCCAAGTGCTCCAGGTGCACGATGGCATAAAAAACAAAAGCATGGCTGACCATGACAAACTGATGTTTCTTTGGCAGGTGTAAACACAACAGAACTCTCGGCAGTGCAGCCTCTTTGCAAAAACAAGACAGAGGATGGAAAACGAGGCAGAAGGTAACAGACACTACGATACATTTTACATTACAGCACCTGGAATAGTTAGAAATGTTTCTAAATATTCCATTCACTAACCTAATACAAATACCGTAGTCCATATAACCCCCTTCCCTATTGACCAAAATGTACAAGAGAAGAATATAATATACAATTTAATACATAAACAAGTCTTAACATTGGGGCTGTCAAAGTTAATGCGTTAATTATATATA
>NW_024693519.1:0-215 GCF_008729295.1 Plectropomus leopardus | reverse complement strand
CAAAAGCAGTCTGATTTCTGTTTTTATGTTTAAAAGACGACATGAAAGGTTTACATGGCTTTTCAAATTGTCAATCAACAGAAAATTATGTTTTAATTAACGCTATCAAATAAAAGCAAAGAATTCACTGGTTCAAGCCCCTTAGCATGTGAATATTAATGTGTCAAGTTTTTTTTTTTTTTGGCTTCTTTAAATGTAAATTGAATGCATGTGCG
>NW_024693518.1:0-2400 GCF_008729295.1 Plectropomus leopardus | reverse complement strand
TCACTCACACACACACACACACACACACACACACACACACACACACAGACACACACACACACACACACACACACACACACACAGACACACACACACACACAGTGTGTATGAGGAGTAAGGGGTTAGCGAGCACACTGGGTGTGATGAATAGAGAGAGTTGGTCGCTGCTGTGTCTACTTCCTGTTGATCTTCACATGTGTTGGATTTGTTAACGTCACATGATCCGCGTCGAGACAAGTGATTAGCGAAAAGATGATCTGTACTGATGTTTAACTCTTTAACACCTGGAACGACCTCAGTTTTCTTGTGCTGCATGCAGATGCCTTTTGCGAGCATTTAAACCTCAGAAACTTGAGAAAATTGGCTTGATTTTTCTGTTTTACTTTACATTTTTTTGTGTTTTATTTTAATTAACAGAAACAGACACATGGCAGGTCTTTTTACAAGTATGTCCACTTTGCTCTAGCCACTCAAGCCTAACATCCACAAACACCCTCTACCCCATGGCGCGAGTAATTAAAAAAAATAATAACATTAAATTTGAACAAAATAAATACATTAATAATAATAATAATAATGATAATAATAGAACATTCATGGCAAGAGACAAAATAAACAAAAATATAATCAAAAATTCTGGAAAAATAAAGTGAGCATCTTAGCAAGAAATATCTCACTTCTGCACAAAAAAAAGAAAAAGAAATAAAATGTAACAAACACGAGATATACTTCCATGTGTCTGTATGCCTCTTACAGTTTACATTCGTGTCTGTGAAAACATGCACGCTTTACAAGAAAAGGATCTCTACAATCAAGTGTTTTTTGAGACGTGGCCAAAAAATGTTGCATTAGGGCACCATGACCTTGCCCCTTGACCATTAGATTCTAACCTGTTCATTCTTGAGTCCAAGTGGACGTTTGTGCCAAATTTGAGGAAACTCCCTCAAGGCCATCTTCACATGTTATGTTTCAGAAAATGAGATAGGCGCAAGGTCACAGGGGCCTTTGAACACCAAACTCTAATCAGCTCATCGTTGAGTCCAAGTGGACGTTTGTGTCAAATTTGAAGAAATTTCCTCGATGTGTTGTTGAGATATCACATTTACAAGAATGTGCGGACAGAAAACCCAAAAAACATAAAGCCTCACACATTGGCTATCAGCTGTGCAGAGGCATAAAAATATCCGACAATTAGCTGGTATGAATTATTAGTTGTTGTTTGTTTTTTTAAACTAAAGAAAAATGGCCAAAAAACTTTATTTATAATTATCTTATTTATATATTAAAATTATGTTACGCAAAAAGCTCTTTCCTGAGGTCACATGATGCCTGAAATATAAGTAAAATGCGGCAGCAGAGGGTTCTCAGTAATCCATTTGGATTAAATAAATACATTTTTTGCTGCTGTCATGGTCAGCCCAAAGAAATAAGCTAAGAGTCATCTTCAGGAAGTACTATGGAAGGTGATAAACTAGGGGTAAAGGGGGAAAAATAAAATTAATTAATTCATTGATTGAGCCTTGTTGTAATCACTGCACAAGTGTGATTAAAAAATAAATACATTTAAGAAAAGATTCGAGTGTTTTGTCCACTGTGTTTGTTCCTCAGTCAATTTTTCAGAGCCCCGGAGCCCCCTCCCCCCCATATTTCCATATTATATCCTGGTGCTTTTTATAATGAGATTGCTAAGGGCCAGCTGTCATTTGGAAAAAGGCCCGGCGGCCGGCTCTGATAAATGGATTACAGATGGCATCCATCCCCGGGCCAGACTGGGCCAGTAGATAACAGAATTAGAGATAGACTCCCAACCAGAATCACTAAAAAGTTGAGATTTACAGAAAGTAAAGAGACGGAGGGAGGGATTCAGATGGATGGACAGGAATATCTGCAGGTTTCAGAGACAAAATCAAGACAATATAAACCGAGATGTTTTTACGAGACAAAGGCGGCAATAATATTCAAGTGTGCACCCTGAAAATCTCTTTAACACTGGTGAAAAAGATGAATGATGGGATTTTATTACTGAGATTATTCACCAACGAGAGAGCAGGACGAGCGTGTGGTGTGAATGTGCCGATGTGTTCAGTCAATAAACATTAATGGGACTCCGTCACAGCTTCTGACGCCTGATTGGATGCACACGTTTGCTGCGCTGTCATTGGTGTTCGCCTCTGACATTAAAAATGAAAAGCGTGGCTGTTAATCTGGAAGCAAAGTCACATTTATCCTCACAAATGCACCGAAATCAGTTTTAAAATCAGTTAAGTTAAAGTCGAAGGCAACAAGCAATTTTAACAAGGCACAAAAATTAGCAAAAAAACAAAGTTACAAAGAATTACCTGAAAATAAGCAATAAATAAAGTAAAAAAACAAACAAAAAATAACCTAAAAAAGTATATG
>NW_024693517.1:0-317 GCF_008729295.1 Plectropomus leopardus | reverse complement strand
AGAAGCTCTGTTGGTAGAGTGGGTGCCCCATGTTCAGATGCTGTGTCTTCGCCGCAATGTCATTACACAAGCTGTGTGTGTACTTTACAGGATCTGGTAAGTGCAAGTTGTTTATTTTTGGCAAAATCATAAATTAGCTATCTAGAATAAAGTTGGTGACAGGGGCTTTTGCTGTGCATGTTGTGTTCAAGGACCATCAAAAATTGTCAATGATGATTTCTTTTTTTTTTTTACAGTTTCCGGCCATGATAAATGGTGTAATTTTAACTATTTTTAAAAGAAAGAGTGAAAACAAGCAGTTTGAAGATGAGACAAGA
>NW_024693516.1:0-887 GCF_008729295.1 Plectropomus leopardus | reverse complement strand
ACTCTGACGATGTGAAGATGAAGACGAGGGTTTTACTTTTTTTCTTTTCATCATTATTATTATTATTATTTTGACCAAAGCTGGTCTGAAGTGGTGTCGAGGTCTCAGAAACAAAGTTTAGAACCAAAGACTGAAGTTTTCAGAGAGCTCGACACTCACACGTTAGAGACAAATAATCACTATAATCTGTCACATTATTGACACGTTTAAAGAGACATTTATATTTGTGATAAACCAAAAACCGTCAGTAATCAGTCTGCATGAACAGAATATAAAGTGACATTATTTTAGAGTCCATTAATGACTCAGTTTAAACCTTCTGTCCACTAACAGGATTTGACTTATTTAATCATTCTGGAAAATTCTTTAACTCTTTATTTTAGCAGTTTTTAGATTGTCAATATTAAATAAATCCGTAAACACTGAAAACTACCAAAATATATAACATCAACAGCTCATATGGAGAAATATTCAAAGTTCATGTTTTCAGATATAAACATTAAATTAAAAACGCTTTTATTCTGCGTCGGGCTGTCAGGGGTTCCTCATTAACCCTTTCAAACCTGAGAAAACTGGCTTGTTTTTTTTTTTTTTAAACATGGGAAGAAGGTGACGAGTAAGCCACCAAAAAAAAAGAAGAAAATGAGCACGAAATTATTAGAAAGAAAACAGAAAAATCTCAAAGAAGGAAAAAAGGAAACTAACAAGAAAATTACATGAAAAAATAAAGTTTAAAGTTTTTAAAGCAGCACAAAGAAAAGTGATGTTCAGGTTTTAAAGGGTTAAACTCTCAGATTTCACCGTCCGTGTTTCTCGGATCATTACGATGATCAGGAAACATGACGCTGCGTTCAGTGTCCGCAGTAAAACACGGCGCTGTGACGCTG
>NW_024693515.1:0-539 GCF_008729295.1 Plectropomus leopardus | reverse complement strand
ACGTTTTACACAGCGTCCCACCTTTTTTGGAATCAGGGTTGTATTTTTATACATTTGTAGATCGAATTACATTTATTTTACATGTGGCCAATACTCTGTACACTGACCACTGATGGACCGTGACCAGTAAACTTATATATATATAATCCAGTAGTGCTCCTAATGAACGGTCCAGCTCCAAAGATGGAAAATCTTTTTGTCGATATTTTAATCGTGGTAGGCTGCCACAAATAAATGAATGTGTGGGAAACACTGACAGAAAAAAAATAATCTCCACACAAATCCTATCCTAATAAATCAAGAGGTTTTTGAGTAATGAGATCAGAAGCAAATAATGTTCTCATTACCACTGGTCTCCCCTAATCAACTAATGCAAAAAAGTGTTTATTTAATCAATTGGCCAAAAAGGGGAATATCAGGCATTCCTAATCTGCATTTGTTCTAATAAACTGTAGACAGAAACCAAGAATCACATTTATCAGAACACCTGTAAAATTATCACCTACGTGTAAACCACGAACAGAGAGGGTTGTGAGGTG
>NW_024693514.1:0-329 GCF_008729295.1 Plectropomus leopardus | reverse complement strand
CCATTTTGAAAATATTTCCATCAGTTGTGCAGCCTTGCATGATGCCGTATTGATACACAATTGAAATCCAACTATTACTGATATTTTTCATAAAGAGCCAAATACTTGTTTCCAGAACTGTACTGTTTATGTTTATTTTGTCAGTGTGGGTGCATCCTGGATATTAAGGAATATTTCACCCTCAAAAGGACAATTTTTATATCAATTACTTAACAAATGTTATATTAAATTCAAGGAGAAAACTTTGTTGTTCTCACATGCCTTCGGTTAACGAAGAATCCAAAAACGGAGAAAAATCTTAATGCGTCAAACTCACAGGGGTCTGCGTG
>NW_024693513.1:0-889 GCF_008729295.1 Plectropomus leopardus | reverse complement strand
TAGTTGTGAGTTTATGTTTGTATAAACAGCTTTCTGTTTGTGAAATGGTACAAAATGTATCATTTCACGGCTTATTGACTGAAGGATTGTATTTTTTCTTTGCTGCAAGATGAAGATAAATAGCAATGAACCACTAATAACACCAATAAAACTCTTAATAAACTCTATTGCATTTAATAGACGCTGGCTTTATGGAGCTTGGCAAACGGTGGAACAGTCCAGGATTAAAATGTTAAGATAGTAATGATGCTAAACTGTTTTCCCGAATGTGTTCACCCAGCCCCGAGAGTTGGAGGGCAGAATATTTGATTTTGTATAATCCTTTGTCTAATAATTATTGTATTGTGACTGTAATGCTACTGTTAATATTATTCCCTATGTCCTCTCAGCTTAGTATAATGCACCTCTTACCAACCTCACGGTATATTATCATGGTACTTGACTCATGATGCAGTGATATTTCAATTTTAAATATTTAGTAAAATGCAAAGTATTGTGATAATATTTATTACAAACATTAATTTTCAACTATAAGTCATGTCCCCAAAGGATTTTTTAATAAGATAAAGATATACAAAGTGGACTGAAGTGGACTGAAAAAGCAGTGGATTTTTATCATTCTACTATGCTGCCGACAGTTAAATCTCTATTTGCAGCATTAACAATTTACATTATAAAAAATGAAATCAACACATTCATGTATTGATAAAAAATTGCCACACAAAATATTGCGATACAGAATAATATCACGATACCCTACTGATTTTTACTAATTTGAAGTTATTTAGGTCTACATGTCTACATGTATACAGATATTTTCGAATACTGATATTGTCCTCTGGAAATACAGATGCTTTATGTATCCTTATGGAAATTACTTTAAATCAAT
>NW_024693512.1:0-483 GCF_008729295.1 Plectropomus leopardus | reverse complement strand
GTCAGACACTTCTGAGCTGAGACACAAACAGGCGTGGACGTTCACGTGTTGATCTCAGGAGTCTTTTAACAAAAACCCAAACTCCTCAGACCTCCTTGCTGCGTGTCTCCGGAGCTTTCTGTCAGATCTGACGGTCTCTGACGGTCGTCGTGGAGACGGTTTGGCTTGTGTTGCGTGAGGCTTCAGGTCATGTGGTCCGAGACGACCTTCAGTCAGAATCAGCTGATGTTTCGGCGCTGCTTCTGCTGAGTCAGCAGGTGAATTTAGCCGTTTTTATCTTCACTGTTTGGTGTGTGAAAAACATCGTGCATCAGAATATAAAAAAACAGGAGCAGCACACACACAAGCACGAGACGCTGACACACTTCAGCCCCGCCGACCAAACCGAACCCAAACTTTGGATATCCCCAAAAAATGAACACGGCGCTGTCCGAAACGATGGATTTACAGTTTGTAAAAATAAATGATAATAATAATAATTAA
>NW_024693511.1:0-237 GCF_008729295.1 Plectropomus leopardus | reverse complement strand
TTCCTCTGTAGAGAACAATATTTCTTAACATTTCCTAATATTTCCACAACTGTAGTCAAGAAGCCTTCTACCATCCGGAGGCTGCAGGGACAAAGGGGTGAGAGCCCTTCGTCTTCTGAAGATGACCAGCCAACTACCACCTTGAGGCTGCGGGTAAAGAGGTGTAAGAGTCCTTCATGTTCGGAAGACGACCAGCCCACTACCACCCGGAGGCTGCGGGGACGGAGGGGTGAGAGC
>NW_024693510.1:0-769 GCF_008729295.1 Plectropomus leopardus | reverse complement strand
AAAAAATGAAACAACAATGAAAAGTCACAAAGAGACAGAAATAACCTCAAAGTACACAAAAATAATCTCAAAATGACCTCAATGACACACAAAACAAGCTCAAAAAGACACTAAATGACCCCAAAGAGACTACATGACATTATGGTGACACAAAATGACCTAAAAAAAAATTACCTCAAAAAGACAAAAACTTTCTGTATAACACACATAACAACCTAAAAACAACACTAAGGGACCCAAAAGGACACAAAATAACTTCAACAAGACAACAAATTACCTTGGAGACAAAAAATGACATCAATGAAACACACAATTACCTTAAAAAAGACACTTCAAGACCTCAAAGAGACTAAAACTGCCTTAATAACACACATAGTAACCTTATACACACACAAGGTGACGCCCCAAAAGACACTAAATGACCCCAAAGAGACACAAAAAAAACCTCAGAGACAGTAAATTACCTCAAAGTGACATTAAATGACATCAGTAAGACACAAAATGCCCTCAAAGCAACACAAAATGATCTCAGAGACAAAAACTACCACAATAACACACATAATAAACTCAAAGACACACAAAATAAGCTCAAAGAGAAATAACCTCAAATGATCTGTGTCTATATTGATAAAACACAAAATGACCTCAAAGAGACACAAAATAAACTCAAACAACCTAAAATTATCTCAAAGAGACTCAAAAAGGAGCTCAAAGACACACAGAACAAGCAAAACAAAATGACCTCTGACTGCAGCTTAGAGGTCATGTC
>NW_024693509.1:0-310 GCF_008729295.1 Plectropomus leopardus | reverse complement strand
AACTTGCTAAAAAAGTAACATTTGTCAAATAAATAAATGTATGTCAAATAAATGTAGTGGAGTAAAAGTTTAAGAGGTATAAATTGGAAATACTTAACTGACTTTATAACACTGCTGTAGAAATATGTAAGAAGTTACTTAGACAAACAATACGAGTTAAATTCAGCCTTTAAGGTTCATATTTTCAAACAATACCGTGTTTCACCTTTGCATAAGAAAATGATTTAAGAATGACCGCTACCTGATTATCAGTCATGATAACTTTATACTCACCAGGTGAAGAGCTGAGATCTGACAACACGAGCCGTCA
>NW_024693508.1:0-559 GCF_008729295.1 Plectropomus leopardus | reverse complement strand
CCAAATTTTCCTGATTGGTTTTGCAGTCTGAGAGATAAGTTTGTAGGATAAAATATGTCAACACTACATTGTCATTTGTAGTGAATAGAAAAATTGTGATTTGAAAAGGTTTTAAATCCAAGAAAATTTATTAAATTCAACAGAGTGACCGGCTTTGTGAGAGGGCGTCATTCATTTATTGACATTCGCCGACTTTTAAATGTGGTGCATTCTCCAGCATCTAGGGACACATCTGAAGTAGTGGTCTCCCTGGATGCGGAGAAAGCATTTGACAGAGTCGAATGGGAATATTTCTTTGCTGTATTGAGCAAGTTTGGGTTTGGCCCAAAAGATATGTCTTGGATCCATTTATTGTATTCATCTCCAAAAGCTGCAGTGGTCATGACTAAATTATGTTTACAGAATTTTCCTTTATCTAGAGGACCATGTCAGGGATGCCCACTGAGTCCATTCTTATTTATTTTACCGATAGAACCCCTGTCAGTAAAACTTAAATCTACGCAGTCACTACGTAGTATAAAGAGAATGGGCATGGAATATAAGCTTTCATTGTATGCTG
>NW_024693507.1:0-1472 GCF_008729295.1 Plectropomus leopardus | reverse complement strand
TATATATATTATTATTTTATTACTTGAGTTTTACATTCATTATTTTGTTAGTTTTTTATTTTTTTTAATGTATTACATTATTTTGACTTTTATGGGTTTTTTTGTAAGTTATGGATTCTGAATTCTTCAATATTTTATACTAAATGTTTGCATCAGTGATTTCACAGCTTCACATGAGAAATCTTAAAATCTGATCATAAAAATAGTTTAGATGGGTTTTATTTTCAGCGGCATTTAATGGAAATATTGCTGCATATAAACTTCTGTTAAGCTGAAGTAAGTAAAAACATTAATTTTTTTAAATATATTTTCCAGGAAAATTAAAAAAATATTTTTTTTTTATTTTAAATTACTTTTTGTCTCAGCTATTTCTGGCATGTCTACGTGTTTTTAAGTGATAATGTATAAAACTTGCTCACTTTACTGTGTCGTCACATAATGCAGAGTATTTTTATCTGACTGATGAATTTAAATGTTAGCGTCTCATTAGGTATTCAGCCAATGAGGCGAGTGACCCTCATTGATTTAAAGACCAAAGACAAATTTCACCAGCATTTGGTGCTCAGTGGGCGGTAATTCAAACCCTGACACACTGCTACAGCACACACACACACACACACACACACACACACACACACACACACACACTGCATCCTCCCACAGTCAACACCTGTGACTGCCAAACGGGCCGGTCTGGCGTGCTGTCACTCTCCGCCTCTGCCAGAAACGCACCACACACTCTGCGAGAGTGAAGGGCACATTCCTACAACAATCCTTAAAAACACGGACGCCTCTCAAAGCAACAAGCGGCGCTGCCAAACACAAAGTACTGGCGTTCCTGCGTCTGCAGTCGCTGCCAGTGCAGAGGTGTCAAAATACAAGAGATCCGTCTCGCTTGACTCGCTCCACAAATTCTTACACACATCCCCCAAAAACTGGACGTCAGAATGACTCTCGCAGCTGCCAAAAAACAATAAACTGTTTCTGTCACAATCAACAAGTGCTGGAGCGTTTCAAACAGGAGCTCATTTTTACTTATATTAGAGGACAAAACCTGGAGGACGCTTTTCTGTCTCTGCAGCGAGGACAGGAGTTAAACCACCTGAGGTTACCTGAGTTAAAGGAATAGTTGTACATTTTCAGACATAAGCTTTTTGTCGATCTTGCAGATAGATGTATACTTGTCTCTAATACTTGTCAAAGTTTTTTTTATGTCCTTAGTTTAATATCTAGAAAAAACAAAGTCTATAAATTAGGAGATGTGGTTTTATGGGGTGTTTGAGATAGTGAAAAAAACTCAAGGACAAAGACACATAAGGTGCTTAAAACAGCATCAAAACAGAGCTTCTTTATCAAAAAAAGTGCCATTAGACGATGTCCTTAATGTCCTAAAACGTGAGAAACGTCCAAATGTCCCAGAAACATCCTAAAATCTGAAAAAGCCCAAAAATCCCAGAAACTTGCTAAAATCC
>NW_024693506.1:0-532 GCF_008729295.1 Plectropomus leopardus | reverse complement strand
AGTAATAATAATAATAATAATAATTACAAAAAAGAAGCAAAAAATAACAGGTGTAAATCAGAAAAAAGGCAAAGTAAGGGGGATGCGGAGTAAGGATCAGGAAAGGCAGTTGTGTGTTCTGCACTGATTTTGATATATTAATATATATATCTCCATCATGAACTCAACAACACTATAGGTGTACATGTAATAGTTAGGTTATCTCTCAGCAATAAATTCATAAGCCTCCGAGGCTTAAGATGTGTAGGAACAGATGAATTAACATTCTCCACTAGATGTCTCTGATGTGTCATTACTCTCTTATTGGAGGTTATATCACCCCTCCAAAGACAGCCTTTTAAAGACAAATATATTCAGTGCAGAACATTTAATATTTCAGTATCAACAGTAGTGAAACCATAAGGAAGATATGGTCATCATATAGACCAGTTCTGCAGATAATTTGGACTGATGCCTTTAAACCACCAGGTGGTGGTATTATGCAACATTTAAAGATGTTTTCTGCTCAACTTCACTACAGTTCTGAACACAT
>NW_024693505.1:0-338 GCF_008729295.1 Plectropomus leopardus | reverse complement strand
AAGGACTGTGTCTTTGTATATGAGGTGCCTGCTCTACAGGACACAGGAGCATTAAAAAATTTATAATTTAAAAAAAGTGAAAAAACTGAAAATCTAAACATATAGATAGGTTAGTAATAGTTATTATTATAAATATAGTTTTCGGGACATTTCGTTTGCCTTTAAATGATGCAGAAAAAAACACAAATTGCAGAATTTTAATAGTTTATTATGATAAATTGTATTGTTAACCGCATCTTTTCGATTCTCTAATTTTGCATTTGTCCAATTAACGCGATTTTTAAAAAAGCGTAATGTACAGACCACATTGCGATTAATGTGTTAATGCTGACGGCCCT
>NW_024693504.1:0-571 GCF_008729295.1 Plectropomus leopardus | reverse complement strand
ACATACAGCTGTTGACCTTTTTCATATTCTTCTTTTAACATGTGTGAAATAAACATATCAAACAATCAATCAAAATCAGTGTACATGTAGTAAATATATACAAAATGCAACAATGACCAAAAATATACAATGTTTATATGCATGTAAAGTTTTTTTGTAATTTCTAAACTAATAATAAAAATACTAACATTAATAATCATTATCATAATCATCATCATCTCTCAAAACACCTAAGGTCTTTCAGGACCTTACAGAGCACAACAATAAAACGCTAACAAGTACAAATACTGTCAGAACAAGAGGCATGAACTGGACAGACAAACGATGTAAATTATTAAGTTTTTATGATGTGTTTTTCATCTTCTGTTGTATAACTTAAGGATTTTGTGATGGGTTTGGACTCATAGTGGTTGCATTATATTTGAATGTCCAACTTAACCCTGCAATGCAATCACCCCATGCAATTCTATATATTATGTAATATTGTATAAATGTTGATAATTGTTAAATTCAGGGTTTTTTTTAATATCTCTATTCTCCTTTACTGTATTTTTGTAATTTTTAAAAAAAT
>NW_024693503.1:0-644 GCF_008729295.1 Plectropomus leopardus | reverse complement strand
TTACTAAAATCATCCTCGATATGTATTTCTTTATCACTTTTTGTTATTTTTTTTTCTTTGTGGGTAATCACTATGATTATTTTGTACACTTAAACAATTAATTTATGAGAAAATTATACTGCTATTGGACTGGTCATCGGTCACTTTAATGCGCTGTTAACCGTCACTGCCACTTCTGTCAGCTGTCATCATCTGTTATCTGTTTGCAGCCCAGTCGATGTTACGTATCTCCGGCTGCACAGAGAATTGCGGGTCAGAATAGCCAGAAAAGCATGCAACTTGCCCACTACAAAATCCACCAGATGCAGTAGAACATCCTGGTATTTTTGGCATACTGCGTCTGACATAGTATGCATTGAGATATACTCAGTCTTTTTCTGGTATACTATATAGTATAGTAGTATGGGTATTGGAACACAAAAAAATAAAGCAAAAAAAGAATTTTTACTACAGTGATGATTTCAGTCTCTTTCTTCACTGAATTCTTTGTGTAATGCATAAAACTGCCCACAAGGTGGAGGCAGAGTTCAGTCTTTTGAAAGGTGAAGAAAAATAGCTTGATAGAACATAGTTTGTGACTTTCTTTGAATGTAATGGATTAATTCTATACTCCTGCATTCCAGCCTATAGGAGAAAAAAGGAAG
>NW_024693502.1:0-307 GCF_008729295.1 Plectropomus leopardus | reverse complement strand
AAATGTACAAAGAACTCTATTTATAGCACTTATTTCAGGTAATTTTCTCGTTTTTTGTTATTTCTTGCTATATTGGCTAATTTTCTGTTACGTTGCTCTTTGTTTTCTTCCCATCTTTTTGAAAGAAATCAATCCAATTTGCTCAGGTTTCAAAGGGTTAACTGAACAGGCACGAAGGATATTTCAAATGAGATTTGTTTTTTTTTTACTGAGCCAAAAAAACTTATTTTCAGTGTATTTTGGCAGAAAATATTTGGAATTGAAATTTTCCTTACAAAAAAGCCACATCTGACTCACCACGGGTACA
>NW_024693501.1:0-524 GCF_008729295.1 Plectropomus leopardus | reverse complement strand
TTAAAATTAGATTACAGAAAAAATACATATTTATTATGCTTATTTATATTTTCTTATTTAACACGTCTCAGGTCATTTCCTGTTTTTGTTCTTTTACCTCGCTTTTTGTTGCTAACTTTAGGTAATTTTCTTCTAACGTTTTGCTAAATTCTTGCTGATTTTTGAGTCACTTCTTGGTAAGTTTTTCTTTCCATGTTTTTGAAAGAAATCAATCCAACTTGCTCAGTTTTCAAAGAGTTAATCATTGATTGTATGATATATAAAACAATGCATGAGTTTTACATGAGTCACTACAGTGATATGTTCACTCCCGTCTGATGTTTCGGAATGATTGATTGTCTGAGGCCTGATATGTCATCCACAGCATGAAAAATAACATGAATGTTTTGATTGTTCATGCATGGGGTGGCTGGGTGTGGCTGCTCTGGTTTAGATTACAGCGCTGACTTGTTTGGGGCATATTTTCCTCCTCAGCGACTGTAATTAGAAAAGCCTTTCTGCTCCCTCGCTCATATAGCAAACAC
>NW_024693500.1:0-918 GCF_008729295.1 Plectropomus leopardus | reverse complement strand
TTTATATAGCACTTAACAAAACCAACGTTATAAAGTGCTTTACACTTAAAATTACAGGGAAAAAAACACAGTAAATTAAAAAAGTATAAAAGAAAAATATAAAAACAACACACGGGGAAAAAAATAAAAAGCAATATATACAACACACAAAAACAATCAAAATCAATTTGAAGAGTAAGATATAGTATAATAATAAAATAATCCTTTAAAGAGAAATTATAGGAATGCCTTTCGATAGAAGTTAGACTAAAGAAGTGATTTAAAATATTATTTCTTCCATCTGTATAGCTTTGTCACTGTCACTTCTATTTACATGCACAAAATCAACCAATATACTCAAGTAAACTGGCAGTAATTCAGTTCATTCTGTTATGCACAGTATATGGTTTATATCTGCCGGTTACAATGATCTTAAAATGATTCTTTTTTCTTCTTTTTTGAACAAAAACTTTATTATAATTGAAGCTTGACACCAGTTTTTAAATGGAAGAAGGAAAACAATTTAAATACACTTTCCAGGTATACCATGGTTTACCTTGAAACAGGTATACATCTGAAATCTTATCTTTTACAAAAGTTTAATACATGAGACAGTTTTCAAAGAGTAATGTTGTGGACAGATATTTTAGTCTTCTTGGCTAGATTAAATAACTTGTGTACTATTTAAAGTCAGACTGATAGAGACAGAATAATTCATTCACTCATTTTTATTCTATTTTTATGGTCAGATCGGCTGTCATGAGAAGCTGTTGATAAACTTTGTTTCTCTCTTTGTTTTGCAGAAAGTTTGTGTTCTTCAATGTTCCTCAGATTCAGTACAAAAACGAATGGCTCCAAATAATGATGTTCAAAAATATGACACCATCACCGTTCTTGAAGTTTTACCTGGGTATGTATCCTTGCACTGCTGTTTGTACG
>NW_024693499.1:0-407 GCF_008729295.1 Plectropomus leopardus | reverse complement strand
GATGTCCTCCATAATCTGCCCTGAACGTCGCATTACGTTTTTACGTAACTGCGTCACTCCCCTACCCAGCCCTTCTTCTGCGTGCGTGCACGAACCTCAGACATCATGGTGAGCTTTTACATTTATTTACTCTCTTTTTTAACTGTTACAAACAATTTAGAAAACAGCGAATCGTGTCTACGAGCAGCTCAACTCTCAGAGAGTCTGTCAAACTGTTTAAAAACCGTCTGTGTCGTTTGTAGCGTCCGTTTAGCTTTCCGTTAGCTAACGGTGCTAACCGGCGAACAAGCACATGGGGGTAATGAATACGCTAACGGCTAAGCTAACCGCTTCAAAGTTTAATTTCCTACGAGATTTGGTGAAACTTTCAGGTCTGATACAGATATTAAAACACCAGTTGCCATGTT
>NW_024693498.1:0-274 GCF_008729295.1 Plectropomus leopardus | reverse complement strand
TCACTTTTCTTGTGGTGCATTCAATGCATTTCACACTTTTTAACCTTTGAACAGAGCAAAATGGTTTGCTTTCTTTTAAAAAAAAAAATAGGAAAAAGTCCATGAGCACTTTGACAAAAAAATGTCCAATGGTTTGGATTAAAAAAAATTCTTTTTTTTTTGTTCTTTTTTTTCCTTTTTTTTTGTTAATTATTGTGGTGATTTCTTCTTAAATTGCTCATTGCCTCCTTCTTATGTTTTCGATAGAAATCTAGCTAATTTGTTCGGGTTTCAA
>NW_024693497.1:0-335 GCF_008729295.1 Plectropomus leopardus | reverse complement strand
AAACTGTACATTTCCTGTCCTGTCCTATAAAATGTCACAATTTCAAAAGCTGAAGGAGATGTCATAAGATTTCAAAGAGATTCATCTAACTATTACAAGAGGGACATAAAAGCAGCCTTCAGAGCATAGAACCAAACAGCGTTTGATATTTTTGCCTGAAAAATTACCTAAACTATCAAACAATACTGTAATATAATGCAATTGCAATAAAAACAATCTATACAGTGTATAGCATGATTTTATATCTATTAATCAGGATAAAAACACACTTTGCTTCTTAAACAGACAATATTACAAACTACACAGAAAACAACTTGGGCTTCTAAAGAATGACA
>NW_024693496.1:0-2006 GCF_008729295.1 Plectropomus leopardus | reverse complement strand
GTTGCACTGTATGTGGACTGTGGCTGCTGCTCTGAGGCAGGGGAGACAAAGCTGGAGCTCAGTTTCAGCGGGCGGCCAAACCTGACCATAAGGCTGGATATCTGGCACTTCAAGTTAGTTTTGTTTATAAAGCCCATTTTCACAAAACATGGTTTGCTTCAGAGGGCTTTACAGCGTACGGCATCCCTCTGCCCTTAGACCCTCGCATCACCTAAGGAAAAACTCCCGAAAAAGAAAAGAACCCCTGTAATGGGGGGGGGGATAAAAAGAAAGAGTGGGGTGGTGGTGGATGCACAGCAATAATGGAAACAGATGCATGTCATATTACATCAACAATAGGTGTGAAATTACTAAATGCACTCTACGATAATATTGTGGGTATTGATAAGAGTCCCATGCGTATATTGCGTGACTCATCACCCTCAACATCATCATAGAGTGCAATTAATAATTTCACGCCTATTGTTATTGTAATATGACATGCATCTGTTTCTATTATTGCTGTGCCTCTCTCCCCCTCTCCTCCCCTCTCTCTTTCTCTTTCCTTTTTGCCACAATTGTATTTCATTTTTTATTTACGACATCTATTGCTCGTCTGTCCATCCTGTAAGAGGGATCCCTCATCATCCTCTGCCGCTCTTCCTGAGGTTTCTTCCTTTTTTTCCCCCGTTACAGGGGTTCTTTTTCGGGAGTTTTTCCTTGGGTGATGTGAGGGTCTAAGGGCAGAGGGATGTCGTACACTGTAAAGCCCTCTGAGGCAAACCATGTTTTGTGATAATGGGCTCTATAAATAAAATTGACTTGACTTGGCTTGACCCCAGTTGATGCGCAAGATCAAGAGGTACCCATGGTAAGTGTCAGTGTGATCAATTTAGAATCTATAGACATATAGATATGAGCCTGGTCTTGATTATTTTTGAGTACATACTTGACATTTTTTTTATTAAATCCACTTCATCAATCATGTACGTAAAGCCATTGTCAATAAAAGTTTTACATTATTCTTTTCTAAACGTTTTCCTCATTTGCATAGGCTGTTGATGTACAGAACATTCCTGGCTACCAGCACATGGACAGACTAGGTCAGTACCTGATGGTCTCTCTGTCTCACCAACCAGCAGGCGAGCACAATCATCGCTCTGTGGCATAACCTGGATGAGGGTGGCAAGCAGCATGTGGTTTTTGCCACATGCCACCAGGAGAGACTTTTGAGTGGACAGTCTAGAACACCAAAAAATCCCTCAATACCCCTGGTGTGGAAAGCGCCACCTGCTGCATGTTAGGTGCAAGTAGTGCACTGTGGGCCCTGTGTCCTCCAGCCCTCCCTGTGTCTGCAGAGCCTCTTCAGGAGGCAAGGATGCTCCCTGCTGCACCCATGCCAGCTCGGCAAGAGCATCATTACCGGCTTCTTGAGAGCACAGCAGGTCAGGCATGACAAAGGCAGACAGCTTCTGTTGTGCGGCATCAAATCATGCCAAAGGGACCTTTATTTGTCGCACCCCCAGCACCAGGACCCTTTGTTACACCCCAAACCCCAGCCGTACGTCTCATCCCAGTGGTTCTGCCTATGTCAGTGGTTCAGGGCACCAACGCTCAACCCAGTGCTGCCACCACAGAGGAAGCTGGAGCCACTCAAAAGAGGCCACATAGGCAAACTGTTGAGGAAAACACTTGTAAAAAGTGTGGCCGGTTACGTATGGCTGAAACTGGACACAGCTGGTACCGTGGAAGAGTGTATTACCCCAACTTTGAGTCTCTAACTAAAGCCCAGTGGTTTGAGGAAATGAGGAGGAAATTGTATAAACAATCCTGTAAAATGCATAGTAAATAAGCGCTTGTAAATAATTAGCTCTTGTAAATAATAGTTGTATTGTAAATAGTTTTAAATATTGTATATAGTTTAAAATATCAAAGTATTGATAAATTGTTCTCTACTTTAAATCTTTTTTATTTGAATGTTTTTATATATTCTGTATTCACTGTTAATAGTTTAATATTTACATTTG
>NW_024693495.1:0-256 GCF_008729295.1 Plectropomus leopardus | reverse complement strand
ATTTTAAATATGTAATTATGATAAAACGTTTTCCTACCTTTTTTCTCTTAGCCCTAGACATTTTTACCTAGTTTTTTATAAATATTTTTTTTCAATCCACACATTTCTTAAATGTTTGGAACATCATTAACCAAGTTGCCTATTTGATATATTTATTAATATTTAGTACTTATATTTAGGACTATATTTATTTATCAAAGACATTTTTAAAAAAAGCCCCATCCAAAAAGTTTTAAAGAAAAAGAAAAGTCTCTCT
>NW_024693494.1:0-919 GCF_008729295.1 Plectropomus leopardus | reverse complement strand
CAACTTGTTCGCTTAGAAACAGGGAATCAGCTGGCCTGGCTCTCTCCAATTCATAACTCACAGCTTATACGCTGTGTAAAAATAACACTTATGGTTTTATCAGACAGATTATTTTGTTGCTAATCCCAGCAACTACCTGGCGTCTCGTCATTGCCATATAAGATTGCCAGGCAACCAGCAAAGACTCAAGGAAGTGACTACGCCCCGGCCTAGACACAGTCACATTGTTATTAGGGATTAACAGATTATGAGCATGGCTGATAATCTGCCTTAATATTCAGCAGTTTTACCTCTATTAATCTTTATTTTTGTTTATCAAACAGTAGATACAATTATTCTGTTGAAAAACTTGCTATTTGGCCTCTGATACCACCACTCTGTTGCCTTGCTCAGTGTCCCGCCCACAGCCCTATCTGATTGGTTACACATCACAAGCACTAGCCTATCAACACTGAAGGCTGCTGTGCTAAATACGAGCTAGGACAGCGATCAGTGAGCAGAGCTGTGTTTTGAACATAAGGTTGCAGATATTACTGAAGTTGTAATAAATATCACAATCCAATACGATGACATTGCAAAAACAGTGTTTCCGCTGGCAACATTCTGCTGCCCAAGGAAATCACAATTCATAAAGTGAGCAAAAAAAGTGAAGTGTAAAAATTGAAGGGGGCTGCAAAAATTAACGCTGGAAATGAACTGGGAATGAAGGCCCCTTAAGCTTGATATGATTTACATTCTGCAGATTAATGACAAAATCTTAACGGCTGTTTTCTCAACATCAAATGCCCCATATGCAATATACTTATGAATGGATCTCCAAATATTTTACTTTTTTTATCAAGATATCCTCAAACCATTTAAAGTGTTACAAATCTGTAAGTAACCATAATAAAATTTCAGAGAACTGGAAAACAGTCCA
>NW_024693493.1:0-347 GCF_008729295.1 Plectropomus leopardus | reverse complement strand
ACCAATCATTTTGAGATTTTACTACCCAATGTCCCAAAGCATTTTAAGCCTTTTGAAAGACTGCTTTAAGACATTTTCATACCAATTATTTTCAGATGAATGAATTTAATGCCTTTTAAGACTTTTTAAAGATCCACGGGAACCCTGTGTGTGACAACAAAATAAAATATAAGCAAGAAAAACACCACCAGAATGCCCCACAGACATATATTTAGTAATGCAGAAAAAGTACTTAAAGTCCAAAAAGTAGGAGGGAGTGAATACTATCAAGCCTACCCCATTTTTTTTTCAATTTTATGAAAAAAAAAAAAACCCAAATTAAACATGAATATTCCCAGTTTCCCAAT
>NW_024693492.1:0-574 GCF_008729295.1 Plectropomus leopardus | reverse complement strand
TTTTTTTTCATTAATGTGACACACTCTTCCCTTTATGGTTTCAATGTTGAAATACAGATAATGGATGGACAAGAAAAACAAAAAGACTGGCTTCAAACCCTTCATTCTCTTCCTTACCACGTTTGGTTTCATTGCTTATTATCATTTCTGTGGCAGCCATTTTATGTGTACCAAAGGAGATTACTATGATCCAACAGGAAGTATCTCATTTATCCTTCTTGGCTTGTTGGCCTGAATGTATAAATCCAGCAGCAGTCGGGATGGCAGCTTTGTATTTATCCAGTTTAGTGCACATCACCGGCGGCTGTCACTGGCTTTCTATCTATCCTCTGACAACTTAGATTGGATCCATCACTTTTACAGCAACTTTAAATGGAAATAGTCTAACTTTGTGGCTTCCAGTGAACCAAGAATATATCTAAAACTTCAGAGGCTCAGCTTCTTATTTGGTAACAATACTAAAGAGGGTTGATGATTCGGTAACAGTGCTTTAAAGGATTTGTTGTTTATGACATTTTCAGTTTTATCCTTGGAATGGAATTCATTTTGTTTTTGCCGCGGAAAAAACAAAATG
>NW_024693491.1:0-271 GCF_008729295.1 Plectropomus leopardus | reverse complement strand
CTTGGTGTCATGGTATGGACATAAAATGATGTAGAAAGTCTTGTGTGTCAGAAATAATTTCTCATGTTTTACATACCAAGAAAAGCAATATTATTTTGCACATTATGTGAAATCCAATTATAATCTGAAGTTATTCTACTGTACTGTGTACTGTTTTGTTATAGTTAAAAAGCTCAAAAATGAAATTACATTACAACATATTTAGAATTTCTTTATATTTGAGCTACCATTAAAAAAATCCTTCAAAGGTTATATAAGAATTTTTAAGGCT
>NW_024693490.1:0-364 GCF_008729295.1 Plectropomus leopardus | reverse complement strand
TATTATAATTTATTATTATAATTTTCTACTTTGAATATTAAATATTCATTAATTTTCTAAATTTTAACCCTTTAATTGCCTTTTTTGTCATGATGCCACTAGATTTTTACATGAAAAAAAGACAGAAAATGAATTACTTTGAATATACTGCATGCAAAGTTTTTTTTTTAATTTTTATTATCACAGTCTGGGATATGTCATTGATTTGCAGCAGCGCTGATCACGGCAGTGCACCTAGTTGAAATGGCATGTATTTTCTCCATATGCCAAATATGGTAAAAAAAAAAAAGTACAATTCATGAACGAGGTATTATCTGCATGCACAGTACAAATTGCAGTTTATGGTCCAATGCTGATGCAAGGA
>NW_024693489.1:0-751 GCF_008729295.1 Plectropomus leopardus | reverse complement strand
GATGTATAATTATTTATAATTATATAATAACAATAATATATAATTTCAGAGGAGTTATCTACATATTTCCAAGAATATCTGTCCTGCATGAATGTTAAAAAATGAATAAATAAATTCCAAATTTTTAAAATATCTATTGGATTTGCTGTTTAGCATTACACAGACTCCTACAGCAGAGGAAGGTACGGCTCTGAAGATTAATAGCACCCAGGTCAGACATTATGGTAGATTTTTGATTCATCTGTTGCTGTGTGTTTGATAGTGGAGTATGTAGACGCTGCAGTGCGAGGTGTGACAGTGCTGCAGTCTGTGTGTTTGTTGAAGCTAACAGTGGAGTAGAAGAGGCCGTCAGGTTGGATGTGAGCCTCTGATGAAACGGCCACGTTGGAGTAAACATCGTCTGAGTGGTCTCTGCTGGTATCTTGGTGCTGAACGGGCGGTGAGCTGTTAATCCTGCTGTCTGTGTCTTGATCCTCATTGGCTGTTGAAGAAGTAGTAACATGGTGTTCATCTTGTTTCTGACTGGATACTGTTGCATAGGCTGTGTCATGGTCTTTTCCTGTGATGATACATTGACAAAATTTTAGACCCCTGTGAGATGAAAACATTTTTTTAATTTCACTTCCTGAAAAACTATAAATCTTTCTGGTATAATGAAGAGAGGGTGGAAGGTGGACTACTGCATGCAATTTTATTGTGTTTATATAAAACTTACTTAAAATGGTGCATTGCCAATTTTTGACCCACCTAA
>NW_024693488.1:0-404 GCF_008729295.1 Plectropomus leopardus | reverse complement strand
CCGGAGGAGGCCGTGGTTTTAAACAGGAAGGAGATATCTGCACTCAGCTCTCCGTGGAAGGTGGGGAAGTGGAGGTACGACGTCTCCTTGTCGAAAAACGCAGCATTCCAGAAGTTCTCTGAGAAATAAAATAAAAACTCATTGTCAAGATCTTTAAATGGGAATCACGAAGCAGACAAATGAGGCAACACATTCAGCTAATGAGCTTACACAAGGGTATGATTTCTGTTATGTGGTTGTGCTTGATTAGTCATGCCAAATATTTATTTCTCTATCTACGCGGGTAGATAATAGAACAGCTTTAATCACGAATAATTGGAGAAAAAACAGTGTGCTTTGTTTTACCTTGTATTGCATTTAATGAGAAGCGAATTTTAGTGTGAAAACTTAAAAGGAAATATGCA
>NW_024693487.1:0-215 GCF_008729295.1 Plectropomus leopardus | reverse complement strand
CTTACCAAGTTACCAAAACACATCATCTTCAGGGTTCAGAGGTCCAATAGCTTGAAAAAGTGATGTTGCGTCAGTAATCTAAGGGTTAAATCACATTGAGAGACAGACAGCACGTCAGGCAGAAGACACCCGTTCAACAGGACGGCCTCGTCATTCAACATGTTTACGTTGGACGACTGTCTGCGAGTACGAAAGCAGAGCCAAGTTCATGTTCA
>NW_024693486.1:0-359 GCF_008729295.1 Plectropomus leopardus | reverse complement strand
AATGTATAGAATATCTAGTTTTTCCCTAGCTTTTGTTTTCTCATTTCTCTTTATATTTTTCCCAGCTTTTAAAAAAATATTTTCTAAATCTAGTAATTTCTAGCAATTCATGGAACATTTGTGACCAAGTTGCTCATTGCCTTTTTTCATATTTTTGAAAAAAAATCACACTCATTAGCTCAGGTTTCAAAGGTTAAAATACAAAAGGGGTCTGAAAGCAGCACAAGAAAAGTGATGTCACCTCAGGTTTCAAAGGGTTAAGGCCTCAACAAGCTATGTATGAATAGCATCCTAATTTAGTTGGTTACTGGGACATGTACTCGGGCTAGAGTTTAAATCCCTTAGTCATAGCTAGCAAT
>NW_024693485.1:0-1950 GCF_008729295.1 Plectropomus leopardus | reverse complement strand
TGTTGAAATATGACATATCCCCAAAACAGCTGAAAACCACATTAAACAACATAAAATAGCCTTCCGAGACATGCCATAGCAAAGAAAGTTGCAAAAGGGCCAAAAACAACATATTCACGAATGTTGAAAAAATGACAGAAAATGCAAGGCTATAGTATGGCAAAAATTTCAAAATATGACATGTCCCAAAAACAGCTGAAAACCACATTAAACAACATAAACTAACCTTCCAAAACATGCCATAGAAAAGAAAGTTGCAAAAAGGGCCAAAACCAACATATTTTAGCATGTAGGAAAAATGACCGAAAATGCAAGGCTATAGTATGCCAAAATGTTGAAATATGACATATCCCAAAAACAGCTGAAAACCATATTAAACCACATAACAAAGCACATGGAGACAAGCAGTAGCATAGAAAGTTGCAAAAAGGGGCGAAAAACACCATATTTTAGCATGTGGGAAAAATGACCGAAAAGGCAAGGCTATAGTATGGAAAAATGTCAAAATATGACATGTCCCAAAAACAGCTGAAAGCAACATTAAACAACATAAAATAGCCTTCCAAGACATGCCATAGCAAAGAAAGTTGCAAAAAGGGCCAAAAACACCATATTTTAGCATGCTGGAAAAATGACCGAAAATGCAAGGCTATAGTATGGCAAAAATGTCAAAATATCACATATCCCAAAAACAGCTGAAAACCACATTAAACCACATAAAAAAGCCCATGGAGACAAGTATTAGCATAGAAAGTTGCAAAAAGGGGCAAATACACCATAATTTGGCAAGTGGAAAAAATGACCGAAAAAGCAAGGCTATAGTATGGCAAAAATTTCAAAATATCACATGTCCCAAAAACAGCTGAAAACCACATTAAACCACATATAATAGCCTTCCAAAACACGCCATAGCAAAGAAAGTTGCAAAAAGGGCCCAAAACAACATAATTTGGCATGTGGAAAAAGGCCCAAAAAGTAAGGCTATAGTATGGCAAAAATGTCAAAATATGCCATATTCCAAAAACAGCTAAAAACCACATTAAACCACATAAAACAGCCTTCCAAAACACACCATAGCAAAGAAAGTTGCAAAAGGGGCCCAAAACAACATAATTTGGCATGTGGAAAAAATGACTGAAAAAGCAAGGCTATAGTATGGCAAAAATATCAAAATATGCCATATTCCAGAAACAGCTAAAAACCACATTAAACAACATGAAATAGCCTTCCAAAACACGCCATAGCAAAGAAAGTTGCAAAAACGGCCCAAAACAGCATCATTTGGCATGTGGAAAAATGACCAAAAAAGCAAGGCTATAGTATGGCAAAAATGTCAAAATATGACATGTCCCAAAAGCAGCAAAAAAACACATTAAACCACATAAAATAGCAAGTGGAGACACACCATAGCAAAGAAAGCTGCAAAAAAGACCAAAAAACAGCCAACTTTGGCATGTGGAAAAAATGACCGAAAAAGCAAGGCTATAGTATGGCAAACATATCAAAATATGGCATGTCCCAAATACAGCTAAAAACCTCTTTAAACTTGGTAAAATAGCAAGTAGAGACACGCCATGGCAAAGAAAGTCGCAGAAAACACCAAAAAGAGCCAAATTTGGCATGTGGAAAAAATGACTGAAAATGCAAGGCTATCGTATGCACAAATTGTTGAAATATGATATAACCCAAAAACAGCTGAAAACCACATTAAACCACATAAAAAAGGGGCCCAAAACAACATAATTTGGCATGTGGAAAAAATGACCGAAAAAGCAAGGCTATAGAATGGCAAAATTGTCTAAATATGACATGTCCCAAAAACTGCTAAAAACCACAGTAAACCACATAAAACAGCCTTCCAAAACACACCATAGCAAATAAAGTTGCAAAAGGGGCCGAAAACAACATAATTTGGCATGTGGAAAAAATGACCGAAAATGCAAGGCTATA
>NW_024693484.1:0-395 GCF_008729295.1 Plectropomus leopardus | reverse complement strand
TGCTGCCATCCCTACAGGTTTAATATCTAAAATATTGTCAAATAAGTGCTTTGTTTGCCTACTCTGTCTCTCAATCACCAATCACCAGTTAGTATAATGTTATAGTTTGTGGGTTATGGCTGACATGTTAAGTGACTTCCTTTTCCCTTGCTGTGGAGAGGGACTTCTGGAGTACTTTGCTCAGCCTGCTGCCCCAGAGGCCCGGCCCAAGATAAGCAGATGAAAATTGATTGATGGATGGAGGGAAGTTCAGTGACTTAAGTAAATTAGCTTTTTTGGGAGGTACCTCCTCATCAGTGCCGGTCTGACAACCTTTCAAAACAATTCATTTTTTAATTCGCATCCTGCCCCTTGTTACTGAATAGTATTAAAATAGTTTATGGTTTATGGTTTGA
>NW_024693483.1:0-471 GCF_008729295.1 Plectropomus leopardus | reverse complement strand
TCCTTCGGGATCAATTCTTGGACCCTTACTGCTTCCACTTTTTATGCTACCCTTTAGAGTTATGTGAGATGCTGCAACAATATAAAGCAGGCTTAATTTATAAAGGCCCATTCAGAACAGCCATCTGCATGGGGTCTTAAGAAGCCCTGTGGTGTGTGAGGATAAGCGATCGATTCCAAAAGTGGAGATTACCAGTAGCAGATGACCATCATGAGTGTGGGTATTTGTGTGAGATTAGATGTCCTTGCACATCACAAGTTAGGAAGATAATCTTTACTGAATGAAACAAAAGATAACCTCTGTCACGAGTATAATGTTGAGATCCACTAATAGTAATCTTAGTCATATAAGCTGTAGCTGAAGTGTAATGTTGTTATGTGAGTGAGGTAAGCATTTGTAAGTGTAGTACAATCCATATGAGGAAAAACAAATGAAAGAGATTAATAATATTGTGAAAATGTGTGTGTGTGT
>NW_024693482.1:0-760 GCF_008729295.1 Plectropomus leopardus | reverse complement strand
TGGTCCGAGGCCGATCCTGGTTAAATTCTCCCACTTCCAGGATAAGCTGAAGATCCTGAGGCTCTCCAGGGAAAAGAGGGGGCTCCTGTTCAATGGATCTCGAGTCCACATATTTCCGGACTTCAGCGCCAGCCTCGTTCAGAAGCGTCGGGAATTCGATCCACACAAGAAGAAACTACGTGACATGGACCTCAAATACTCTCTTCTTTTTCCCTGCACGCTTAAAGTAATCCACGAGGGTAAGATGAGACTTTTTCGCACTCCTGATGAAGTTGATGTTTTCCTTAGAGACTTCTCTGCTACCTCACCGTAATACTGAACTTATAAAATGACAGTCCTTTTGCTGTAATGACACTTATTTCTCTTTGAACTAAACATATTACTTTGCTGGTTGTTGTAACTTATTTTCAGCAGGCTTATTGCCGTCATGAACTTTGATTTTGTCCTCAACCAGCATGAATACATGGTATACCCGGCTTAATGTCTCCTTTATTTGCCGCAAATAGAGATGGCTCCGATGACGTAAGCAGGGGAGTGAAAGCGACTCATGTCGTAAAACTCATGGGCAATGAGGAAGGAAGGTAATGAATTAAATGTAATGGTTGAAATGTTAATTGAATAGAAATCAGAACTGAAAAAGAAGAGGAAAGAAGGAGAAAGAAAAGAAGAAGGAAGGAAAAGAGGAGGAAGGGAGAGAGAGGGGAGGGGAGGAGGAGGGAGGAAAAGGAAGGAAAAAGAAAGAAAATAGGGAAAAAAAATT
>NW_024693481.1:0-874 GCF_008729295.1 Plectropomus leopardus | reverse complement strand
AAGCACCTCCAACTGTACAGCCGGAAAGCTGCTGAGGAGCTGTGCTCAGAGCACAGCGCCCTCCAGAGGTGGATCTAAGGAGCGTGTTGATCAGAGCCTGATGCTGCACTGGGATGCTGCTCGAGTTAGAGGAGAACTGGTGTTGGTACAGACCTTTGGGTCCCAGCCTCTTGAGGACCTGGAAAGCAGTGCTGCCACTCTCCTTGTTCAGCACGGACACCACGGAGTCAGCAGGGTGGGACACGATGGCACAGAACACACCAGCTGCACACAGAACAGAAACAGCACATCAGAGAACGGCAGCTGGAGGACCTCAAAGTCCACACTGACATTTCACACAAGCTCAAAGAAATTATGCATATTTGTATCTGATATTACTGCTTAGATTAGCAACAAATATTTTAATACTGCTGGAAATTTCAAAACTGTGATAGTTTCACCACATCTTTAAAACTTTCACTGATTGTTTGGTTTTCTAGCTTTCCTGAGCATCGTGATTTTCAGTGACCTGTTCAGATATTGTTACTCACCGATATAACCGGCCACGAAGGTGACCACCAGCTGCTCAGGTTTGCTGCACTCGCTGCGGGGCTTAGGAACAACATACTTGTAGAGCATCTCCACAGTGCGCTCGAAGCAGGCAAACTTCATCATGGTGTAGGGGATCTGCCTCATCCACAGGGGCACCACACCCTTATAGAAGCTGCAGTGAGAGGAGCGAGGAGACGTGAGCTTACAACAAGCATCAGCACATGTCTACACTTTACTCATCTACATGCTGGGACAGATGCTAAATGCTTTCCAGGTCTGAACGGTGACTACGTGAGGTGTGTCCGTCTCCCAGGCTTGCAGCACTGGGAGCTCCCTGTCCGTA
>NW_024693480.1:0-320 GCF_008729295.1 Plectropomus leopardus | reverse complement strand
TTTAATATTTAATTATGATCAATTTTCCCAAGCTTTTTTTTTCTTGCAATTTTTTGGAACATTTTTCCCAAGTTTCTCGTTGCCTTCCCCCTTATGTTTTTGATAGAAATTGCGACAATGTGCTTCAAGGTTCAAATGTTTAAATTCTTGTGAAAGTCACTTGAAAGCAGCGAAGAAAAAAATTATGTCAGTCCACGTTTCAAAGCGTTAAAGTTCCCAGTTTGCACTATTTAAATATTATCTGGCATCATTTTTTCCATCTTTCCTAAGTACATTTAACCCTAGAAAAGTCCTTAACATCAAGATCATGTTCTCATCAC
>NW_024693479.1:0-331 GCF_008729295.1 Plectropomus leopardus | reverse complement strand
ATAGTATTTATAATTAATAATAGTTTTTCCTTGCAACCTATTTTTAAATATATCATTTTACTGATTATAATTTTCTTGATATTTTCCCCCAGTACTGTGATAATTTTCTAGTGATTCTCTTTCTCTTTTTTAAAGTTAATTTTCAGGCAATTTTCTCATCACCTTTCACATTTTTTTTAGCAACTTCTGCGACACTTAACGTCGAGTTTCTCGTTGCCTTTTTCCCCATGAAATCAAACCAATCTGCTCACATTTCAAAAGGGTTTTTTCCCTCCACCTTCTTTTAACGCGTCTCCTCTCTTCCCTCGTCACTCAGGCTCCATGGAGGTGG
>NW_024693478.1:0-356 GCF_008729295.1 Plectropomus leopardus | reverse complement strand
AAAATAGTTGTTAGCATCTGTGAACATTAATTAAAACAAATATGTATGCCCTAAATGAAATAGTAAATAAACTGCACATTATTATATGCACATCAATACAGCAAAGTATCATGATATTTTATGTGGCAATATTGCATCGATACACCAATGCCAACAATATTTGTTTTATTATACAAATTATCAATATCGCAAAAATTTAAGTTAGTCTTTGGTTGTCTTCTAGATTAATAAAATCAATTGCTTTTTCAGTCCACTGCATTTTGCTGTAACAAAAATGGTTGAAGTGTGATGAATGGACAGAAAACATTTTAGATAAAACAGATGTTGACAAAGTTTTCTCTGGGTCATGATTTGCT
>NW_024693477.1:0-392 GCF_008729295.1 Plectropomus leopardus | reverse complement strand
TAATGACACATGGAAAATCAAAATAGAGAGCTTGACTGTAGTGGTGCCTGGAGAAGATGATGATTATCGCAGGGAAGCTGCTGTCTGGAGATAGTTTGGGCAAAAAAGTATTTGAGGATTTTGTTAATAAATACGCTCTTTTTTGATACTTTTTGTGCACTATGGCAACTTATTTTAATTCAAAGTACAGAAAAAAATCATGAATCAATTCATTTTCATTATGAATTAAGAAATGGTCAGCGCACCACGCTTAAGTATCACTGGTCTATGGTGTAAACACTGTGAGCAAGATAAAATAGTAACTGTTGAAAGCAGTGGGAATGTTTAAGTAGCTGAATCTGGCTGGTCACTGCAGATGTGTGCAGACTGTGCACATGTTAAAACAAATTTAA
>NW_024693476.1:0-345 GCF_008729295.1 Plectropomus leopardus | reverse complement strand
AACATATTATATATGAAAGGTGATATGAGGCAATGACATAAAGTAAATTAAGGAAAAAGAAAAAAGAAAGAAGTGGGGTACAGACATTTTTAAATAGCAATGGTGACAAATTAAACTCTGTCATATATAATGTTTTTCTAAATATCATAAATACATAATTAAAATTATTTTACAGAATTATTACAATCTTAAGCTCTTCTGTCAGGTCATTTTCTTGTTTTTTATTTTGTTTTGTACTTTGTAATTTTTTTTGTTTGTTTTCGGTGCGGTTTTTGACTATTTGTTTTGTTAATTTTCGGGTCATTTTCATGTACTTTTTTTTAACTTATTTCTTGTAACTTTTGG
>NW_024693475.1:0-226 GCF_008729295.1 Plectropomus leopardus | reverse complement strand
GCTCACTGCCTTTTTCCCATGTTTTTGAGAGGAGTCACGCCAGTTTGCTCCGGGTTCAAAGGTTTAAACACTTGTGAAAGACGTCTGAAAGAAGCACGAGAAAAGTGCTGCCCCCCCCCACAGCAGTACGCTGCTCAGCGTCTGTGTCGGACTCGTGCCTGCTTCCCTCATCATGCCGACTGACATCTGTGGTCAGTAATACAATGACGATGGACAAGTACCCCAT
>NW_024693474.1:0-1154 GCF_008729295.1 Plectropomus leopardus | reverse complement strand
CAAACCAACCTGAGGCATGAGGATGAGGCACTGCATACAGAGTGCAAGCATTTCATTGATTTCATTGGTTCTCTCCAGAAAGTCACATCCAAGCAAGTCAGCAAAGAGATCACCCGGAAGAGGTAAATTTAAGTGTTTGTCCCCATGTAAATGGATTACACTACAGAACTGGCAGTCCTCTCTCTCCCTGCTGCAATATGATTTCTTAACACAGTTGAGACGGTGATGAACAGCACATGTGGAAAAGGCTTTGACTCTCGCTCTCTCTCTTGCGAGAGAACTCGACCAATCAGTGATGAGACTTGGCACATCCTCCTCTCTCACTTGTTATCTGCACTTCAGCAGAGCCAGAGGAGGACCGCAACAGCCATTAATGGACTTTAACGTCTTGTTGTTCCCGTTTTGGATTTTTCGAAGTTGTGTGCGTAACCCAGAACGTAAGTTGTGACTGTTCTATTCACCTGGTGAATCTACTTGCCTTGCTATTAAGTTTGTGAGTAGCATGCTGTGTGCAAAGTTTCGGTGTACGTTAACAACGTGATAGCGAGGTAGAGAGACTCGTTCACCCGCTCTTTGTTATCAATACGATTCTGTGTTTGTTTCTGTTTATTCCTGACGTCATGTGGTCAGTTTGGCAGAAGTTATGCATGAAGTCAGTGGTACAGCCATATTTGTATGCTTCCTGAGGTTTAAAGCCCTAATTACTCGCGTCCATGCATAAGCTGTTTTGAGACAGACAGGCGCCGCTGGCAACGTGCAGCCACACATGACATAATAAAGGAGCATATCACTGTTCACACTGTGGCGGCATTGTGGAAACCAAATCTTATTTCTCTGACAACCATATGCCTATTTTGGATATGTGGGTATTCGGAGTGAATGTAAAATGCTGTGTACATTGATATACCATGGCTTGTGTAATTGTTATGCTGACACGTTTTAATGTACATTCTTTATTGTTTTCTCATATTTCAGAACCACACATAATCGGCAATAAAATCTGCCTGGACTGTAAAGACATCTCAAGTTCTTATCGGACACCCTGCAGCGGGCCAGTTACCCTTCAACCAGTCAGAGTAGTTCTTTACACACTCAATTGGTCTAACTCAAAAGCTAAGCATGTACTCTGAACTTTGCAAAAGCAGACACAATGG
>NW_024693473.1:0-616 GCF_008729295.1 Plectropomus leopardus | reverse complement strand
TTTTTTTTTTTTTTTACCAATTTCCTTTCATGTTTTTGAAGGAAATCAAGCCAATTTGTGCAGGTTTCAAATGAATTAAAGAAATAATGGCTATGGAGTATGGAAGCTGTCACTTTAATGGGATGACATGGATCACAAAAGCTCTCCTGAATATAAATAATGATTCAGTGTTATAACTCACAGCAAAGAAGGCCTCCTCAAACACTAACAGAGGACCAGAGAATCCAATGACTAGGACAGGCTGAGCAGCAACGAAGCAGAAGATGATCCCCTGAATGCTGGTGGAAATGAGCAGCTCTGAAACGCCCATCATATTGTCCACCTTATCGGCTGTAGTGACAAAGATCACAAGAAAGTAGTAATGTAGCATACAATAACAATAGTCTCATACAAATACATTGATCATACTATACTATGATACTATGATCATTGAAAACCTGGAAAAACATGGAATTTCACAATCTCATTTGTACGGCTTATATATAAGGCAAATGGTCATGCAGTTTCAAAGTTTGCATGACTCACGAGGCAGGCAATTTGCAAATTCATATACGCTACAAATAATGCACCAAACGGACGCAGGTGCAGCGTGACAGATGTCTCAATTCAATGTGCC
>NW_024693472.1:0-290 GCF_008729295.1 Plectropomus leopardus | reverse complement strand
GGACCTTCAATCTTTCCTTTTGGAAGGGAAATATCAACTGAGGGCATGCTTAGATGTGGCATTTTGAATTTTCCACCTTCTCCTTTAAGCTCAGTCTCTGGACCCTCAATCTTTCCTTTGGGCAGAGAGATGTCAACATCTGGACCTTCCACCTTTCCTTTGGGCATAGAAATGTCGAGGTTAGGCATTTTCATATGAGGCATTTTAAATTTTCCGCCTTTACCTCCCTCTGTTTCAATATCTGGACCTTCAATCTTTCCTTTTGGAAGGGAAATATCAACTGAGGGCAT
>NW_024693471.1:0-503 GCF_008729295.1 Plectropomus leopardus | reverse complement strand
ATGGCAGGTACTGGTGGCCGGTGACACAGACAGCAATTCCTCTAGACATAAATAATATCAGGCATTTTTTTTTTTTTTTTTAAACAGATTTTGGTGGCTTTTTCACATATACAGCACATTTACTGTGTTTTCTTTTGGTACAGTATCGCACTGTGTATTCTTAGCTTTCTGACTCTGTCTTATTTTTATTTATATACTTCGTTGGCCTACCTCTCTGCCCTGTTTCTTGTGCTGCTGAGATACTTATTTTCCCTCCGGGGAATCAATAAAATCTTATCTTATCTCATCTTATCTCATAAACCTAAGACAAACTTTAATGGAGCCCAAAAAAAAAACTAGGATGACCTCTGTTCTTTTTGTCCCCATTTCATTCAAAGGCTTTTATCAGAACAAGGACACATGACTCCATCTCTTAAGGGTAAAAACAAACAGCGAGCACCACCTTCAACTTGTGGGTCGCTGTCTACTGTCAGAGAGTAATCGCTTTGTTTGCCGGCTTATCT
>NW_024693470.1:0-336 GCF_008729295.1 Plectropomus leopardus | reverse complement strand
TAATTCACAGAGAGCTTATCATAAAATATGGCACACATTCTGCTTCTTAGACTGAAAGAACAGTAGTTTCATAGCCTCCGGTCACGAATTTATGCAGAAGTCACTGCTGTTTTTTTAACATTACTGTTTACTATTGAGCTTACGTTTGATTTATTTAAAAAAAAAAAAAAAAGTGTTTTTTTTTCTCTCTTCTGTATTTGTTGACAGTACCTTATGTTTCTATGTGCAACAAAGGCGTCTCCACAGAAACTTTTTGTGTGATGGAGAAAGTGAGACTTTTTTGCTCCCCGAGGCTTAAGTGAATACCTGTGCAGGTGCCACACCTCTCCTGTGACA
>NW_024693469.1:0-654 GCF_008729295.1 Plectropomus leopardus | reverse complement strand
TATTGATTTATTTTATTGTATTTTTTATTAATATGTATTGCATTTTTTACGTTTTTTTCCACAGGAAAAAAATCTTGTCACTATTATAGGACCAAAAAAAAGAATTTAACTTATAAACAAAACCCTGTTATTATTTGAATTGTTCGTTATCTGATGATACGGCGGCGCTGTGTTCACTGACCGAGCACTCTGGACACCAGACAGAGGACGACGGTGACGATGACGAAGGTCCAGTTCCAGGCGTGAGGACCGGCCACCGTGGAGACGCCGAGGAAGATGAAGATGAGCGTCTCGCTCACGCTGCTCCACATCTTCAGGAAATATTTGATGGTGGTGTACGACTTGTGGGAGATGTTGGCCTCCACGTACGGACGCATCATCACGCCACAAGCGATCAACCTGTAAGACAGGAAGTACACAAAACATCAGAACCGTTTTGTTCCAGCTGCCATCACGCAGGTGAACATCGCGCAACCTGGATCTGGATCTGGATCTGAATCTGAACCTGAACCTGAACCTGGATCTGGATCTGGATCTGAACCTGAACCTGTACCTGGATCTGGATCTGGATCTGAATCTGAATCTGGATCTGAATCTGAACCTGAAACTGAACGTGGATCTGAACCTGAATCTGGATCTGGATCTGAATCTGAA
>NW_024693468.1:0-542 GCF_008729295.1 Plectropomus leopardus | reverse complement strand
GATTTATAGGTATAAATATATAACGCAGGGCGGCGCTGAAGCCAAACGCACCTTTGACGACACACAAGTACACGATTATTCACCGAGTGTCTGCGGCTCTCCGCCGTGTTTTTGGTTCGCACGATCTGTCGGTAAAATCGGACAAGTTGATCTTACTTTAAAAGGAAATAAACTGCCTTGAAAAATGTAATTTAACATAACTATTATGTTTACTTAATATCCTTTTTTACTTTGATTTTGTTTGTATTAACTTCATTTTGTGAAGTCAAATTAAAAATAATAAGTGATAGCAACTTAATCAAATCAGGCTGGTCTACTTTAACTCAACAGTATTAATTCAGTAGAATTTAGGAATAAATGAGCATCTTAACCCTTTGAAACCTGAGCAAACTTGTTTTCTATCAAAAACATTGGAATTAAGTGATGAGCAACAACAAATGACCCCGAAATTCGTGAGAAATTAGTAAAAAGTTACAAGAAAATCACTTGAAAATAACCACAAAAAAAAAGAAAAAAATACCTTAAAATCTGACGAACTGTAT
>NW_024693467.1:0-239 GCF_008729295.1 Plectropomus leopardus | reverse complement strand
TTCAGAAAGTTTAATTGATCTCATTTAATCTACAATGTTTGAGGATGATTTATAGCATATAAATTATAAAGTAGTGTATCATCAGCATATTATGTCATCAAAATATCAACATCAGCAATGTGACCTCAAAATATAACATAACTTAAACCTAAATGTGTTTTGATAAGAACAGAAGCTCATTTACAATGTAAGGTGTCCAGCTTTCCTGAAAAGTAAAACTATACGAAGAAGTAAATAAA
>NW_024693466.1:0-958 GCF_008729295.1 Plectropomus leopardus | reverse complement strand
CTCCATGAACGTACTAACGGCTGAGTTGCTGCTGTACCCCACCCAGTAACTGTGAAGTTATTTAGCAGCCAGGGGTTAATGTCAGCGACTAACCAGTTAAAAGCCTGATTCATTATTCAAAATGACAGAGCTGAGCTTTTTATTTAATTTTTTTTTTTTTTTAAAGCATTTTAGTCACCACGTTCAAAAAACACTTTGAATAAATGTCAAGATTTCAAACGGAGGTAGCAGAGTTGACTGTCTAATAGGTGAAAGTGGATTAACCGGTGTGGTAGGGGAGTGAGTGCCAGAATGTCTGTGTGTTTTAGTGACAGAAATTGCCCAATTATGGCAGCACTTAGCATTATTCCAAGAAAAAAGTCAATGTACCAGCTGTGTTTATCACAAGGAAGAGGGGAAACATACAAGATAGTGTGCTTTAATACTTATATAAAAATGAAAGGAGTTTGTCAAATGTATGCTTGAAGTTGTAAGTGAGATTAAGTGCAATGATCAGATGAGACTGACTGAAATGGTAATGATATGTGTTGAACTAAGCGGCTGCTCATTCTTGGGAGAGACGGATCACTCAGTGTGAAAGCTTGCTGAACAACTAACAGTTGAGGTTAGTGTTTGGTGTGTCGAGACTTGTCCCAAGTGCAGTTCAGCAATGCTGCAGCCCTGTCATGTTGTCAGTGTTGTGAACCGAGCTAGAGCTTTGTGTTAAGCAGTCTGCAAAACAGTAAAACACAGCTGAAAAACACTGTCTGCAACACAATACGCTGTCTACAAAACACTATTCAATAGTAAGCTATGGCTATGCTTTTTCTCCTTATTCTTCATTGGATGACTGAAATATAAACTTATATGGGAGCCTACCTTCCTCTCCAACCTCAACAACTAATTTGTTGAATGTTTAAGAAGGAGTGAAAGACAAAGCACAGTTGTGTTTTTCCTTTAAATTGACTCCCCAGCTGAA
>NW_024693465.1:0-341 GCF_008729295.1 Plectropomus leopardus | reverse complement strand
GAGAATAACAAGACACCAGAGGAAAAGAGGACAAAAGAGGAGGAGAACAAGAAGACAACAGGCGAAAGGAGGACAACATAGAGGAGGAAGGCGTAGGAGAATAAGAAGGACAACACAGAGGAGGAGGAAGGAGGAGGAAAATAAGAAGGACAACACAGAGGAGGAAGGAGGAGGAGAATAAGCAGGACAACACAGAGGAGGAGGAAGGAGGAGGAGGAGAAGAAGGACAACAGAGGAGGAAAGAGATGGAGAATAAGAAGGACAGTACGAGGGGATGGAGGAGGAGAATAAGATGGACGACAGAGGAGGAAGGAGTAGGACAATCAGGAGGACAGAGGAGT
>NW_024693464.1:0-572 GCF_008729295.1 Plectropomus leopardus | reverse complement strand
CCTTCACTGGCGGTGCGGGAGCCTGACTCTCGAGGACAGCATTTTTATGTCATGTGGCATTTAAGTGTAAATATGGAGTTTATTACTGACGATCCGCCGTGAACAGGTAATATTTAATGAGTACATTGTATCCGTATTAAGCGTGTTTTTGTTTGGAGGCGGTTTCATATTATTGATTGTGCTAGCGTGCTGCTAGCTGTTAGCTAACACGTGCAAGAGGACCATGTTGGGCAAAAGTTAGGAAAGAGGCTTTAAGTGGGTGTTTGAAGACAAACAGAGAACATGGATCAAATCCTCTGGTGTATATAATAATACGGGATGAAGACATTAATGTTTATTTAACGTTACATCGTGTAATATTAGAGGATTGTCAGAAACGTGGCCTTCATGCGGTCCCCAGCTTCTGTCTTTGATTTGAGGTTTGCCGAAATATCTGATTTATTTCATATTTTATCATCTACCTGCCAACAAAGGCAAGGTCTTTCATTGTGATGAATGGTAAAACTGATAATGAATTATGACTTTTAAAGGGTTCCCGCGAATCTTTAACAAGTCTGAAAAGGCACTGAATT
>NW_024693463.1:0-1827 GCF_008729295.1 Plectropomus leopardus | reverse complement strand
GCCGTTTTTGCAACTTTCTATGCTATAGCGTGGTTAGGCACGCTATTCCATGCCTTTTTAAGCAATTTTCATCTGTTTTTGGGAGGTGTCATTTTTGACATTTTTGCCATACTATAGCCTTGCTCTTTAGGTCATTTTTTCAACATGCTATATTTTGGTGTTTTTGGTTGTTTTTGCAACTTTCTATGCGATGGCGTGTCTCAGCATGCTATTTAATGCAGTTTTCATCTAGTTTGAGCTGTTTTTGGGATGTGTCATTTTTTGACATTTTTGCCATACTATAGCCTTGCTGTTTAGGTCATTTTTTCAACATGCTATATTTTGGTGTTTTTGGTCGTTTTTGCAACTTTCTATGCGATGGCGTGTCTCAGCATGCTATTTAATGCAGTTTTCATCTAGTTTGAGCTGTTTTTGGGAGGTGTCATTTTTTGACATTTTTGCCATACTATAGCCTTGCTCTTTGGGTCATTTTTTCAACATGCTATATTTTTACGTTTCCAGACGTTTTTGCAACTTTCTGTGCCATAGCATGTCTTGGCACGCTATTTAATGCAGTTTTCAACTACTTTGAGCTGTTTTTGGGACGTGTCATTTTTTGACATTTTTGCCATACTATAGCCTTGCTCTTTGGGTCATTTTTTCAACATGCTATATTTTGGTGTTTTTGGCCGTTTTTGCAATTTTCTATGCTATAGCGTGTTTAGGCACGCTATTTAATGTCTTTTCAAGCCATTTTTATCTGTTTTTGGGACGTGTCATTTTGGACATTTTTGCCATACTATAGCCTTGCTCTTTGGGTTATTTTTTCAACATGCTATATTTTGCTGTTTTTGGCCGTTTTTGCAACTTTCTGTGCCATAGCGTGTCTCGGCACACTATTTAATGCAGTTTTCAACTACTGTGAGCTGTTTTTGGGACATGTAATTTTTTGACATTTTTGCAATAGTATAGCCTTGCCTTTTTTTCGGAAAATGTCAAAATATGACATGGTACCAAATGCTGCAAAAAATGCCAAAAACACCATAAAAAACCCATGTTGAAATGTATGTATGTGTGTGTGTCTAACCATTCAATTGTGTTACAGCGGTCCCCAGAGGGCATGTCCTTCGTGGTGGCTGGTGATTGGTGCGACTGGTCGGTCTGGGCCTCTACCAATCCAGGAGAGATGACGGTTATAAAAGTCCGATTTGCTATACTGATGACGGCAGACACCACCTGTACCTCTCCGTTGCAAAGTTGTTGCTTGTCAATTGTGTAAAGTGTAAGAGAACTCGATTCCCTTGCGTGTCCCAGATTTGGGCCAAGGTAAGACTAAAATACTAATTTTGTACTGCACTCACCATAGGTTTGGTTACTGTTTAGTTTCAGTAGGTTCAGGGGTGCTGGTCATTTGTCTTTCTGTTTTTCACAAATTCACTAGAGTAGTAAGTTAGGTTTTGTTTTAGAGATATTTGAGTTATTTGTCAATGTAATCTTTAGTTTAGATAGTCAGCACCAGTTTGCGTTCAGGAGTCCTCTTTTTGTTACATTTATTGCACTGTATGACAGCACCTGGCGACTCTTGTCTGTTTTGCACTTAATGTCCATGTCTTTTTTTTTTAAATAAATAAACCTTAATTCACAATCTTGTGTGCGTTACATCCACCCTTTTACCCATTGTGAGCTGGGTTTGCAACACAGCTCAAAACACTTCAAAACAGCATAAAATGGCGTGCCAAGACATGCCATTGCATAGTAAGTTGCAAAAACGCAAAAAAAAATTATAGAAATGCACAGCAAAAAAAAAAATGACCAAAAAGGCAAGGCTATAGTATGGCAAAAATGTCA
>NW_024693462.1:0-1137 GCF_008729295.1 Plectropomus leopardus | reverse complement strand
TAAAAATGCCCTTTTTTGCTTTTTCTTTAAAACAATTTGCTAATTTTGTTATTATTTAAAAATTTCCACATTTTTTTAATTGCTAATTTATTTTCTTTGAAAATTGCCCAAAATTAAACGAATTGGCATTTTTTTTTTAAAGAAAACACTTTTTTTTGCTTCACTGAATTTTAGCGTTTTTTAAAGAAATTTTTGACAATTTTTCTCCTTTAAAAAATTTGTCCGGGGCGCCTGGTAGCTGAATTGGTGATGCGGGCGATGAATATTGAGAAGCTGGAATCAGAGAATTTCAGCATTTGTTCTTTTAAGGAACGACTCAAACGTTTTTCCCGGTCAGTCGATCAAATAACTGATTAATCGATTAATCGCAGTGGCTCTATTAATAATGAAATATGTTTATTTGTCTCAGTCCACTTCACAATAAAAGAGGAAAAATAGACGATAAAACAAAACGAAACCTAAAAAATCACCAAAATCATGAGAACTCACCCTGTCTCTCCTCCTCCTCCTCCTCCTCCTCCTCCTCTGCAGGCTGGCCAAGGAGCTGGAGGAGAGCGAGAGGAAGCTGACGGCGCTGTCGGAGGAGCAGAGCGAGGAGCAGCGGAGGTGGCAGGAGGAGCTGGACGAGCTGAGGCAGGAGATGGAGCGGGTGAGGAAGGAGGCGCAGGAGGCGGAGCTGCTGGCCCTGAAGGACGAGATCGCCTCCGTGGAGAAGCAGAGAGACGTGTCCATGTCTCGCATCGAGGCCTGGTCCAGAGAGGTAAACGCACGTCAACACTCCTGTCCTCTGTCCTCTGAATGACCGTCCACGCTATGACGCCGTGGTCTCTGTCCTCTGTCCTCTGAATGACTGTCCACGCTCTGACTCCGTGGTCTCTGTCCTCTGTCCTCTGAATGACCGTCCACGCTCTGACTCTGTGGTCTCTGTCCTCTGAATGACCGTCCACGCTATGACGCCGTGGTCTCTGTCCTCTGAATGACTGTCCACACTCTGACCCTGTGGTCTCTGNGTGGTCTCTGTCCTCTGAATGACCGTCCACGCTATGACGCCGTGGTCTCTGTCCTCTGAATGACCGTCCACGCTATGACGCCGTGGTCTCTGTCCTCTGTCCTCTGTCCTCTGAATGACCGTCCACG
>NW_024693461.1:0-887 GCF_008729295.1 Plectropomus leopardus | reverse complement strand
ACTTGTATGGGCCCAAGAAAATGGCTCAAGAGCACCACCAAACAGACTTCAACAAAGGAGCCCCTCCGGCCCGTTTTATGTAGACATATTAAAATTTGATGTATGGAGAATCACAAGACAAACAAAAAAGTCAGCTGGAGCCATACTCTAAACCCTACAGGAAGTCCGCCATTTTCCCACAGCTTTAGCCGGATTGACTTCAAAATTTGTAAATCCTTATGAGGCTGAGAAGTTAGATTTTTCGCCAGAAACAGGAAGTAGGTTATTTCCTATTTTCCTTTCCTGTGCTTTTTTTTTCTAATTTCTTGATAATTTTGGGCTCATTGCTTTTGTTGCACATTGCCTTTTTCGCATGTATATAAAAGAAATCCAGCCAATTTGCTCAGATTTCAAATGCTTAAAATTTTCTGAATTAGAATTTTCCTCAGTATCCAGCCTCAGTATATTTAATAACTATGATTAATACAGTAGAAAAATACAACATTTGCCATTTGTCTGGAGTTGTGACTTCCAGTATAAACCTCCACTTTCAGTGTCATTTCTGTATACAGATGATTTTATTGGTTGAACAGATACAGATGATTTACAGAAAAATTGACAGAAAGTTATTTTTGGTTATGTTTGTAAAAACTTGGGATGTCAGACAAGATGTAATCCGCTGTATTTTCTGATAATAATTCAGATTTTTCTGCTAAATTGCAATTTTTACTAAAAAACAAACAAATAAATAAATTAACATAAATGATGACTGTAGGTTTAGAAGACATTTTATTTTATTATTTTTGGCAGTTAATATTTTAAAATTTGTGGCATGGATTGGATTGGATTCTTTAAAAAAAGAAACTGAAAATCTTTTTTTCTTGAAAACTTTTTGATATTTTTTCTTT
>NW_024693460.1:0-478 GCF_008729295.1 Plectropomus leopardus | reverse complement strand
CAACATGAAAGAGGTGCACAAGTCAATGCATCAATAATTATAATCTAATATTGTAATATACATTATTTTGAAATGTATTCTATGTGACCTAGCTTGTGTTATGACTGCTAATACTTTACATTTTCTTAGATATGTTTTTGTTATAATATATCTTTTTTATTTTTGGCCTGTTGTGCTTCCAACGGGAGTGGGGAGTAGCAAGTGGGAGTTTAGTCTCTGAATCTTTTTTTCGATATCTTCACATCTGCAATCTGCAACTTCCATTCCATCTTTTTTTAAAATTATTATTATTATTTATCTGCCTATACTTTTTCCAAATGATACATTAATAATTAAACATTAGAAAATAATGAATAGTAACCATCAAAATATAAAACAAAAGATATTTTGTTTACTGGAACTAGGTAGCCTGATGTTTGAAAAATTGCTATTGTTAATCTGTGTCCTTAGGAAAGTAATAATGGTATTAGTACTAGTA
>NW_024693459.1:0-716 GCF_008729295.1 Plectropomus leopardus | reverse complement strand
CCCACAAACACCCTGCAGGTCTCAATAGGAATATTATATGCTGCTGATATATTTCAGCAGGGATGTCAGTTCAAGTACAGGGAGGAGATTGCATTTCCTGCAAGACTACTGATGGCCTTTAATTCATACCTGGATGTGTTTTTAATGAGGTTGTAAAAGCAACTTGATGCAATATAGAGAGAGTGTGTGTGAGAAGTTGGGAAGAATTCTCAATGCTGTGTTAACCTTCACATCACAGATAACTTGTTCTGGCTGCAGTGAAAGACGGTAACGCCTTTTGAGACAGTTAGGCAATTCATTTCTTTGACTTCAAGTGTTTTTGTAAGAAAAGGTCGGAAGTTACAGGTACATTCACATGCTGTTTATATTTTCTTTCCCCCCAAATAAAGATCCCACAATAGGCGCACTGTAAATAATAAGGCGTGAGAAAGTCTGGCCTGAAAACTGAAGGGAAGAGGGAGTGGACAACAATAGACTTCCTGTTAAACTTGCTGACATCATGTCATTTGGGAAAATGTGATTGGTAAAACCTTAGTCCTGCCCACGTAACGCAACCCTGATAAAAAAAACAACATGGAAGAGATAAAGGCCTGATTTAACTTTTCGAGATCTGAGCATATTGGCTGGAGTTCTTTCAGAAAATCAGGAAGAATTTATGAGTTATGAGTTTCAGATAATTACCTTAAATTTATGTGAAATTTTTCACAAAAAAGGTA
>NW_024693458.1:0-817 GCF_008729295.1 Plectropomus leopardus | reverse complement strand
ATAAAAATTAAATACAAAAATGAGTCACCTGTGTCTCTTCAGGTTACAAATATAGCCTACTTATTTGATTATTTTACTGTCTACTTTCCAAAACAATTCCATAGATACTCTTACTAACTACACAGCAAATAGGTGTTACAAGGGCGCAATAGGACATACGGTGACCACATCAATCTATTAGCGCCACATACATTATTTAGAGCAGTCATTATGTTTCCTTTCAAACATTTGTCTTCAGGGTGTTGCATTAAAACGCATCTTTTGAGGCTCACAGCAAAACGAAAAGCAATCTAAATTTTTTTTATATATACATAGGCTATATATATACATATATAAAACGGGTGAATCCTCACCTGTGTCATTGTCCGTCTGCCTCAAATCTTTCTTCGTGTTCTCTGCCCAGGAAAGCGGGAAGGTAAGCAGGAAGAAGCACAACAAGTGTCTGCCGCTGATTTTCCTCATGATGATGATGTTGAAGAGATCTGTTGTAAAAAAAAAATACAAAATAAAAAAATCAGTCTCACGTAAGTGAAAGAAATCACAGACTGCCTGGTGCTACGGGGTGAATATAATCTATGACTCACGTACTTCTCCTCCTTTAAATCCTCACTTCAGCCCCCTCAGGTTTGTGTCTGGCTGTGAAGGGGTTTATTTCTGCCTCCAACGCACGCGGAGTGACGGAGGACGAGACGCCCCCACGTGACGAACTGGACGCATTGCAGGAGATGATTGTTGCCCAGGTAACAGACAACAGACCAGACTCAGAGGTGAGGAGTTACTTTGTGTAAACAAACATAATAAAAGATGGAGGATTTAG
>NW_024693457.1:0-255 GCF_008729295.1 Plectropomus leopardus | reverse complement strand
CTGAGTTCCTGGAACTCAGAATGTCTCAAATGAGCTCTCCATGGTCCTGATTTCCAGTCAGCCTGTTGAAATCTATCCACAAACTTAAAGTGGCTATGTTCAACTCTTGTTGGAACTGTCTATGGGGCTGAAAACATGAATGGACTCTCAGAGGAATCCAAATTATGCTTGAGCTCTCCATGGTTCTGAAACTATCTACAGTTAACTGCAGCACTTTGACCATGTTGTCGCCTTGTTACTGAGGTCGCTCTCTGT
>NW_024693456.1:0-380 GCF_008729295.1 Plectropomus leopardus | reverse complement strand
AATGCCCGGGTCTCATCTCACATGATGCCACTTGCTGCGACACGCAAGCATGCAACACAAAAAACAAAAGGCTGCTGTTGGCAGCTGTGGAACAAAGTGAGAGGAACGAAGGAGACGTGAAAAGAAGCAAAGATGGGGTAATGCTAATGATGTTAATTGGAAAATGTTAGCATGCTAACACACTCAACACGGTAACATAAACATCAGAGCCACCAGTGTGGCTGAAGACTTCCTGTTCTTAAAAAAAATAAAATAAAAAAAATGTTTAAATATTTTATGAGAGCAGCAGGTGATCTGAGCTGGTCTTTAAAGAGAATGTCAATGCCATTTCTTCCTCTCTGTTGCTGCTGTGTCTGAGCTGCACCTTGAGAAATGGCTCC
>NW_024693455.1:0-380 GCF_008729295.1 Plectropomus leopardus | reverse complement strand
AATCAAAGTTTCAATGGTCAGTGCAGAACAACTAAAGTGCCTCATAATTAGCAAACGGCTCATAATTACAGCGTGGTCACAGGCTGTTAGCTCACTCACTCAGCTGCCCTGCGTGGGATGGCGGCCTCCCGCGACGTGTGCTTGTATGGGTGAGTGTGTTTGTGTGTCAGCTTCCCTCAGAGAGGTCAGGCTGGAGTTGAGAAGGATAGCAGATGCGCTACCCCATACTGCCTATACACCAGCTGGGTGCTCTGTCAAAATACTATTAGTCACAATCAAGGACGCGAGAACATGTGCATTTCATAGCAACAAAACAATGCTCATGATCCTCCCGCTTCCGCTGTGCCTTTGTTTTTCTGTTTCTGTTTAGCCTTGTAACA
>NW_024693454.1:0-467 GCF_008729295.1 Plectropomus leopardus | reverse complement strand
ATTCTCACCTCCTCGACTTATATTTGTTCCTAAAGACAAAAATGACCTCCTCAAGCAGAAATTTTCAATTTAAAAGCCATTGCCATACTGCCAGAAATATACTTTTCTGGATAAATTCTAAATGTCATACTTTTTAATTGATGTTTATGACCTTAATATATACACATTTCTATATTTTTACTTGGCCTACTTAACATATGGCGAGTAATCGACACATTTTGTTAATTTTTAAATATTACACATACTAGTTTAAACATTGTAACATAATGCACATATTTTAACATACTCCTTATTTTCATATTTCTTATTTCTACTGTCGTATAATTCTATGCTATACATCAGGGAGACTGAAACGTGTCACAACCTCCCTTTAGGATCAATAAAGTTTTTCTGATTCAGTCCAATTTAAGGATTTTGAATAAAAAATAAAAACCTTAACCAGACTTTGCAAATGAACCATGTCAAAT
>NW_024693453.1:0-656 GCF_008729295.1 Plectropomus leopardus | reverse complement strand
TGACAAACTCGTGTTGTTGACAAACAGCTGCGTGCTGCTAGGCTAATTAGCTAATGCTAACGTTTAGCTTGCGACAGAGCGAGAGCTAGTTAGCATTAGCTGATGTCATCAGTTTCGATAAAAACAAGGATATGTTGGCAGACAGACCAAAAATACCAACGAGAAATATTAAAGGTAATATACACACCGTGTAACATTAAGTGAAAACAGCATATGATATTATTTAGTGAATTAAAGAGACAAAAGGCCTGGTTACGGCGCTCACCTCGTCAAAGACATTTTCCCCTTTCTTCCTTAGCAGCAAACTGCGCATGTGCGGCGATGGTGCTATTATAGAATAGAATAGAATAGAATAGAATAGAATAGAATAGTATAAAATAGAATAGAATACAATAGACGTATGCTTTATGTATTAGAGGGATTTAACTGTCAGACATTTTGTTGTTATCGAATATTTTTTCCCATATTGTCTTTTTAAATATGATTTAAACAACATAAACTTCAATTCTGGCATCAAAAAAGTTTATTTGAGTGAGAAATAGAAAAGAATAGAATAGATATTGCTTTAACCTTTTTCACCAGTTTCTGTTATTTTACTGTTTTTTTTACTGTCATTTAGGGATTTCTTTTTCTATTTTGTATTTTAAATATGATTT
>NW_024693452.1:0-818 GCF_008729295.1 Plectropomus leopardus | reverse complement strand
CCAAAAAAAGAGATTTGAATGCGAAAAAAAAAATTAAATTTGAAAACATAAAGTTGCAACTAGACCTAAATAAGACCTCAAATATGAAATTATATATGAGTGAAAATTACAATTTAGTAATTTTTTCCAAAAGAATATCAAAATTAAATCAAAATTTTATTGAAATTGAAATGAACCTTTTCTTACACTTATTTTTATTTTGAAAATGTTTTTAATTGTTTTATAATTCAAGATCAAAACTTGAACCTTAAGTTTTAAATTCTATTTTTTCAATTTATTTATTTTTTAAATAAACAAACCATTTGATCCGGCTCCATACCTCCCAGCACCTCTAAAGCTCACTTATTTGAATTTTACATATCATTTGTATAATTTGTAGAAAAAGCCTGGTGTAACAAGTCTAGAGGGTTGTAGAGGTGCAGTAACTTCCTGGAGCCTTGTCATCAGTGTGAGGTTGCTAGGACACCAACAGAGACAACAGCATATGACTGATGTGCCCTGCCAAGAAATAGTTGAGCAGGCACATAACGCACTGTAACGATTCGATGTGCTGCTTTTACACTTTTTGCAAAGATTTAAATGACTAGTAAGTGAACTATTTTATTAGTGAGATCTAAAAATGCTGGTGGGATGATTTTGTTACCGTTGGACACAGCCAGGCTAGCTGTTTCCCCCGATTTAAACTCTTTATGCTAAGCCAATCACTGCTTTGCTTACTATTTAGCCTACAGACAGTGTGGTATCAGTCTTCTCATTTACTTCTTGGCTGGAAATTAAATAAGCCCAAAATATCTAACCATTGCTTTAAAGTTGAATTT
>NW_024693451.1:0-1451 GCF_008729295.1 Plectropomus leopardus | reverse complement strand
CAAAACAGCTTAAAAAAACTTGAGACATGCCATAACAGTAAAACGTGCAAAAAATAGCCAAAGACAACATTAAACAGCATGTTGGAAAAATAAACAAAAAAGTGAGACTATAGCTGCTAAGCTTAGCGTTATATCTGTGACAGCCGTTTGCAAGCTTAGTTTAGCCTCACTAGTTCAGCTTAGCTTTGCATCCGTGATAGCCATGTGGTACTGTCACTACCTGGGGATCGCGATTACGGAGCCTGGGTCTGTTGAACTGGACAACACTAATCCTGTTGCCTCTCTGGAGCATTCCTACTCCCCTGTTTCCTAGTTTTCCTGGATCCTGGCTGTCACCTTGGCTGTGCCTGATCGTGGTGATAGCTGTGCTAATGCTGTGACCCTGCCTTTGGTTGTGCTCGTGCTGTGGCTGCACTAATACTGTACCCCCTGTTCACCCTGATTGTGGTCTGGTCCTGGTTGCGCCGATGCCGTGACCATGCACTTGGACACCTCCCTTTCATTATACACGAGACTCTTATCATCGCCCTCAACATCATCATACAGTGCATTTGATAATTTCACACCTGTCATTATTGTAATATGACATGCATCTGTTTCCATTATTGCTGTGCTTCTCTCCCCCTCTCTCTCCCTCTCTTCCCCTCTCTCTTTCTCTTTCCTTGTTGCCATGATTGTATTTCATTTGTAATTTATGACATCTATTGCACGTCTGTCCGTCCTGGAAGAGGGATCCCTGATCATCCTCTACCACTCTTCCTGAAGTCCCCCCCCCCCCGTGACAGGGGTTCTTTTTTCTGTAGTTTTTCCTTGGGTAATGTGAAGGTCTAAGGGCAGAGCGATGTCATACACTGTAAAGACCTCTGAGGCAAACCATGTTTTGTAATGATGAGTTATATAAATAAAATTGACTTGACTTGACTTGACCACAGTATGGCAAAAATATCAAAACATTACATCTCCCAAAAAAAAGCCTAAAGCATCTCAAAACAGCAGAAAATACCATGCTGACACATGCCATAGCATTAAAACATGAAAAAAAGAACCAAAAACACCATAATATAGCATATCGAAAAATTGACCAAAAAGGACGTGCTATAGTATGGCAAAAATGTCAAAAAATGACATGTCCCAAAACCAGCTGAAAACACCTCAAACAGCATAAAACAGCGTGCTGAAACATGCCATAGCATTAAAACATGCAAAAAATGGCCAAAAAATACTTAAAACAGCATGGTGAATAAATGACCCAGAAAGCAAGGCTACAGTATGGCAAAAATGTCAAAAAATGACATGTCACAAAAACAGCTAAAAACACCTCAAAACAGAATGAAAAAGCGTGTTGAGACACGCCATAGCATTAAAATGTGCAAAAAATGGCCAAAAACAAATTAAAACAGCATGTCGAAAAAATGACCCAAAAAGCAAGGCTATAGTATGGCAAAAATGTC
>NW_024693450.1:0-375 GCF_008729295.1 Plectropomus leopardus | reverse complement strand
ATGTTCATATATTAGATGTGTGGATATTAAATGTAATGCTACCGACCGGCTGGACCTGATGGGAACCACTGCTGTAAATTATTTTATAAAATACATTTAAAAATTAAAATACTTTTTTTTTTTTAGATGAAAAACACAATTTATCTTTGATATTCATTTTAATGTGTGTTTTAAGACAGATTTGAATGTTTGTGGATAAAACAAATCGAAACATGACTCAAACAATAATTTTGCGATGCCCCTCCTGTACCTCAGAGGACCCCCTAGGGGTTCCAGACCTTGTGTTGAAAACCCACGTTCTATAGCATTATGTGTCAGCTAACTGGCAGACTAGAATAAAGGGAGCTTGTTTTACATTCTTCGATGGAAATAGCG
>NW_024693448.1:0-623 GCF_008729295.1 Plectropomus leopardus | reverse complement strand
ATCGTTAGCATCTGCGATACTTCAGTAACGGAAAAGGGAGAAAATGGCGGCGAGGAAGATGTGCATCAGAAAAACCAAGGAAGAAACTGCTGAGGTTTGACCACACCGCATAATAAACAATAAAAATATCATTTAAGTTGATCAGTTTACTCATATGTAAGGCGATAAAGCACCATTTTTTAAAAAAAGTCTGCCCTGAGGACACTTGACGTAGACAACTGCGCCATCGCGTGGCCTTCGGGTTATAAGACAAATTTACCTCCAGTTGTTTTCTCCTTTTTAATCAACGTGTTTATCTGTCTGAAATGTTTCTTTGTAAGTGGACAGGATTATTCCTGAGCGACTTGAAAACAGAGCAAGAGTCGCTTGTCTTTGTGAAGAGGATGATGGCAGTGGCAGTGTCCTCCATCACCTACCTCAGAGGGATCTTCCCTGAGGACGCCTACAGATCCAGATATCTGGAGGGTAACACGTGTGGCCATAAATAGCTCAGCATTTTTGGGAAATCAGGAAATTTAACGCGTGTACTTAGTAAGAATAGGCATTACATTATATAGCAGAACTTGTCTCGTCAGAAAAGGCAGTGTTTTAAATGTGTTTTATACATAGCAATAACAGTTGTA
>NW_024693447.1:0-464 GCF_008729295.1 Plectropomus leopardus | reverse complement strand
AAAAGGACCATATCATATGTGGCCAACGTTTCAAAAAATGAGGTAAACGTGTAAAAATTAATCTGTGTGAGCAATGCCTCAGGCTTTAGACCATTCTGAATACTCAGAATAATGTTTCAAGCTGTTTTTTTCTACTTTCCATACAAGCTGATGTCAGATTGTGATGAATTCTTGCTCCAGGCACACAACAGCCAAATGTTTACAAGACACACACTGCTGCATGTAGCCAAATGCTAACACCAAGAAAACTTTTATCTTTGTTGCTGACGTTGTAAAATCTCTTCCCAATTCTGGATCATATTACAGCTGAAATATGTCATATAGATTTTGGTTTGGAAGCTTTGTTGGTAATTTTTCAAAGTACTGCCATTCCCCCAATCTTGGATTATGTCACACCTGGAACATGTCCTGTTCTTAAGATTTTGGTTTAGAAGACTTGATTTTTCATGGTAGGCAGTGCCTCT
>NW_024693446.1:0-561 GCF_008729295.1 Plectropomus leopardus | reverse complement strand
CGTTTTTTCTAATAATCCTTTTGGGTAAAATGTCCCTAATGTCGAGATCAATGTTTTCTTGTGTCTAGAAATCCCCTGCCCTGCCAACAGCCACTTCGAGTCCCAAGGCACAGGATGTCCAGCTACTTGCGTCAATCCAAATTCTACCCACAACTGTCCTCTCCCTGCCCAGGAGAGCTGCATTTGCAATTCAGGCTATGTCCTTAGTGCTGGAGTCTGCGTCCCTCATGCTGAGTGTGGCTGCAGCTTTGAGGGTCGCTACTACCGCTCTGGAGACACTGTAATACTAGATGAGGACTGTGGGAGACGTTGCAGCTGCAGTTATGGCTCCATGACCTGCCGCTCCCATGGATGTGGCCCACAAGAGTCTTGCAGGATTGAGGAGGGAGAAAGAGGATGCAGACCTAAAAGTTATGCAACATGCTGGATAAGTGGCCCAGGGACATATCAAACTTTTGATGGACTGACATACCAGTATCCTGGAGCATGTCGATTGACTCTTGCCAAAGTAATGGGATTGTCTAGTCACCCACATTTTGTGGTGACAGCAGAAAAAGTGCC
>NW_024693445.1:0-873 GCF_008729295.1 Plectropomus leopardus | reverse complement strand
CCTGTGATTTAAAAGGAATAGTTAGACATTTTTGAAAATCTGCGTATTGTCTTTCTTGCTTAAAGTTAGATGAAGAAATTGACACCTCGGCTCTCGTGTCTGTACAGAAAATGTGAAGCTAGAGCCAAGATACAGTTAGCTTTGCTTAGCATCAAGACTGGAAGCAGGAGGACACAAGCCTGTCTCTGTCTTAAGGCAAAAATAATAATAATTTGCCCATCCGCGCCACTGATTTTCCAATAACCTGTCTAGTCTACAAACACAAGTTTTAGTTTTAACGCATTAGTTTAAACATTTTATGATGCAAGACATCCTCACAACTAAATGACAGAATAGGTAATTTACCCAAAACTACTTAAACGACAGATATGAACATGAACAGTCGCCGATTTACACACGTGGTTAATGTTGTGAAACGGTCACAGATACTTGGTCAGGTTCAGGCAACAAAACTATTTGGTTGGGTTTAGGACAGATTAAGACTGATTTAGAGAGATTGTGGTTTGGGTTGAAATAAGTACATCTGTTATGTAAAATAACACATGCGATACATGAGTTTTTGGTTTTACATTAGAGACAAACGGTGGACTGCTGAATGAAAGTAAGGCATGTTGGAATTGGACACCAGATCCCAATATGGTGCCAAATTAGTCAGATGGAGTTGCTCATCTGGTGAATATGCTAGAAAAGGGTTAACCAACAGGATATGCAGCGCACTGAAAGAATGCAGTGTTTCTCCCACTGGCCCCGCCCACAGGCTCCTGCTCACTTAATTGTCTTTAAAATGTGATGACTTCACGTATTTTTAAATCGCTTTCATCAGCACGAGGAAAGTTTTACAAATATCAAAACCTCCATGGATAAAAAATATAT
>NW_024693444.1:0-931 GCF_008729295.1 Plectropomus leopardus | reverse complement strand
CACGAGTTTAAAGACGCTCAGAGAAACAAGGCGACAGGAGTCATGGCTCAGGCTCCGCCTCCACTCTGACTGACTGTTACTAGTTACTGTTATGATCAATCGGTCATGGAAAACCTGGAAAAATCCTTGAATTTGCAAAAAGCAATTTTCAGAAAAGTTTTGGAAACTTGATATACCTGGAGAATTTTGGAAGGGTCATGATATCAGATTATGTTTTCAAGGACCATCAGATCAAAAATTCTAACGATAATTTGTTAATAATTTCATTAATTTTTGGTGATTTTAAATGAAAACATGCCTCACATTTCATTACAAAACTAAAAAAACAAACAACTTTTTAAAGAAATAAGCCCACAATTTTATAAAAATCAAACGAAATCACCAGATTCTGTTTTTTAAAAGACGCCCAAAATTTTAACAAAAAACATTCACCAAAATGTTTTTATTAAAAATCCCCCCAAATTTTTTTTTTTAATTATCTAAAATTGCCAACATTTGGTAAAGAAAAAAATGCAAATTTTCAAGGAAATCACAATTTTTTTAAAAGGAAAAGTGACATTTTTTACTTTAAAAATCCCCCAAAAACTTTTTAAATGAAAAAGAAACACTTGAGGAAGTTGTAAACATTTTCACTGAAAAATAAACCACCAATTATTTTTCTGTTAATATTACCACAAAAACAGAAGAAAGAGCCGCGGGCCTCGTTAAAATCACGCTCGTTTTATTTTTTATTTTTAACAATCTGAGTTTGTTTGTTCCATAAACACTGATGTTTATTTCTGCAGCTGCTGACACAAGAAATCTCTTCACAGCTCCGCCCACAGCATGAAGTCATCATCACCTCCGTCATCATCATCATCATCATCATCATCACTGCCTCCTACCTCAGCAGACACTCGGCTCCTCTGCTCCTCATCGTCTCCTCCTCCTC
>NW_024693443.1:0-222 GCF_008729295.1 Plectropomus leopardus | reverse complement strand
GTGTACATCTGGATGTATGTGCAAGCACATGCCTTTTGTGGACCAACTCAAGGCTTTTGGTTGCCTGGCAACCAGATAGAGAAACTTGTACCTACAGTAAAAGGATTTCACTTTCTCATTGACAACACCCAAAATAACCAAACCTGAGTAAACACACCCACCTCCACATTAACACACACACACACACACACACTCACCCACACACTGTACATACAAAGCACA
>NW_024693442.1:0-617 GCF_008729295.1 Plectropomus leopardus | reverse complement strand
AAGAGGTCACAAGTAGACTTTTATGCTCTGTTAAGAGTTTTCAAGCTAAAATTGTTGGGAACCACGGAGCTACTGATCTTCACTATATCAGTTTTGTGCATATGTTCCTAAATTTCTGTTTTTACAGGAAGTGTTCAAGCATGGAGATAAAAATCTTTTTTTTTTTTTTTCCCCTGCCCCCTCAGCCAAGTGAGTCTAACTGTGGTCCTTTTGTTATTTCCCCCAAATTATAACCTGTAAGTATAAAAAATAATCTTTAAAAAAATATACATATATGTAACACAAAAGTGGGTTTTACAGAAGTCGGTGGCCTCTAAGGTTACAATTCTTGAACATTAATAAACAGTGAGAGTCTTCAAGATACAAAGTAGGAAGAATAAGAAGTATAAAATCAAAAAAGGTGTGGCTGTTTTCTATCTCTTCAAATAAAGAAACACCTTCAGGCATGTTTCTGTTTATAATACTCACCCAAGATATCTTCATGGTGGTAATAATACTAAGATCACAATCTTGTTAACTCCAAAATAAATGTTTGTTGATATAAATGTCATTTTTCTGAGATAATTTTGTTAATTCAGAAAAACAAACACATTTTTTCTATGTAAACTTTTCTGATA
>NW_024693441.1:0-273 GCF_008729295.1 Plectropomus leopardus | reverse complement strand
CCACAACTCTTGCAGTATAATCCACGTCTCATTTATCAAGTCGTATGCTCAGTTCTTTGCAAACACATGCATTTTCTCTCAAATATTTCTGTTTATAACACTTTGGCTCATGTGTAGCACGCTACGAGCACGACCGTGCATGAGACTGTTATACTGATGTATTTTACATCATAATGTTTTAGCAAAAATGGACGTGTTTGGAAAGTACTTGAGCATACAGCTGGATAAATGAGACTTGGATTATACTGCATGAGTTGTTAGAGAGTTTGTAAA
>NW_024693440.1:0-1643 GCF_008729295.1 Plectropomus leopardus | reverse complement strand
TATTAATCTGTACAGATTAATAGTAACTATCATTTTAAAGGGAAGTTTCTTTAATATTACTTCCTATGCAGAGTAATGTATAACACTACTGTTGCATTACTTTGTCCCAAAAAACTGCAGAAGTCCAACAAGGCGTTAAAAATGTCAAGGGGTCGAAAAATACTGAGAAAATATCAACACTTTATATCACGTGATAACATGTTACTGCACAGAGTAACTGCACGTAGTAACAGCAGTGATATTACCACAAATCTATTATACAGTTAAATTACTCAATTACTGCTTAAACATGATGTAGGACTCTAACACGTTGCTTTTACTGCATTTAAGACGTATCATTGTATCATATAAAAATGAAAAAGTCACAGTGTAGTATGTCTTAAAAATGGGGGGAAAATACTCATTAAAATGTCATTACTATGACATCCCCCCCTATTTTTACATGCCACCAAAAGTAAAAATGAAGAAAAATGTCATCAAAATGAAATGAAGAAAAAGTCATAGTATTGCATGTTGTCACAATACTTCATTGTATAGTATCACATAAAAGTAAGAAAAAAATATAATTGCATAGTGTGTCACAAAACAAGAAAAAAAGAGAAACAGAGCATGTCATAAAAATTTGAAAAAAAACTGCAACTGTAAAAAGTCATGGTGAAAATACAATAAAGAAAAAAATAGCACAGTATTTCATCAAAATCCAAAAAGTCATAGTAAAGTATCTAATAAAAATCTGAAAAAGACATCATTGTATAGTATGTTATAAAAATACAAAAAAATCAGAGTAACATTTGTCATAAAAATCAGAAAAAAATCATAGTATAGTATGTCATGCAAATGCAAAAATTACATAAAGATTGTATTAAAAAATACAAAAAAGTCATAGTATAATTAAAACATAACACAAAATGGAAACAAAAATCCAATTATAATATGTCTTTAAAATGCAAAATAATAATAATAATAATAATAAAGTAAGTCTTGCAAAGGAAAAAACCCTCATAGTAATAAAGACGTCATACTATGGTATGAAATAAAGATGTAAGAAAACTTATATGAGTACTATGTATTAAAAATGCCATATTATGGGGTGCCTGGTGGCTCAGTAGATAGAGCGGAACAACATGTACAGAGGCTTTGTCCCCGCAGCAGCAATCGAGTCCGGCCTCGGCCCTTTGCTGTCAAAATATGTCAACAAAATTTAAAAATATAAAAAAACAATATAAAAGTAAATAAAAATAAGTATAGAATATCTCAGTGTAGTATGGTAGTATTACTTTGAATTTATGTTATGTAGTATAGCGATACTACATAACATAAATTCATAATAAATGATGCCTTAAAAATGATGCCTTAAAAATGCAAAATAATAAAATAATAATAACTATGCCATGAGGGCGGCACAGTGGCTTTGTGGTTAGCACTGTTGCCTCACAGCAAGAGGGTCCCTGGTTCGAATCCCGGTTGGTACAGGGTTCGGTCCGGGCGGGGGCCCTTCTGTGTGGAGTTTGCATGTTCTCCCCGTGTCTGCATGGGTTCTCTCCGGGGTCTCCGGCTTCCTCCCACAGTCCAAAGACATGCAGCTCAGGTTAATTGATGACTCTAAATTGCCCTTAGGTGTGACTGTGAGTGTGTATGGTTGT
>NW_024693439.1:0-276 GCF_008729295.1 Plectropomus leopardus | reverse complement strand
GCAGTAACATGATTGCAAAATCTGACTTCACCATCACAGCCAGTCTTTGAACTGCCTGCCTGAGGAGTTAATTCAGTTAGTCTTCATGACACAGACACACTGTCAAGTACAGTACATAATCTTTATTTTGCCAGCCTTTATCATGGAAGATAATTACTGAAACATTTCATCAACAACTCAAGAGAGCTTTGAGTTTGAAAAATCACCTTGAAATACTTTTCCTGATATGATCATTTTAAAAGCTGCCCTGAACCAGCTGTAAAAGAAACCATAAAT
>NW_024693438.1:0-201 GCF_008729295.1 Plectropomus leopardus | reverse complement strand
TAAGTATCAATACTAACACCAGTCAAGTGAAAATCAAAGCTAACCCTGGTCCAGTGAGAATCAATGCCAATGTTAGTCCAGTGAGAATCAATGCCAATGTTAGTCCAGTGAGAATTAATGCCAATGTTAGTCAATGAAGTATCAATGCTAATGTTAGTCAATGAAGTATCAATGCTAATGTTAGTCTCGTGAGAATCAGTG
>NW_024693437.1:0-403 GCF_008729295.1 Plectropomus leopardus | reverse complement strand
CGCACACACACACACAAATATATATATATAACATAATTTCTATCCAGTATTTCATAATATTTAAACTGTAATACTAAACCTTTGATATCAATGCACCCATACAGTGGTGAACCATAGGAGCTACATAACTGATCCTTCCTCTGCCCTTCCTGAGCATGTGGACCATTTAATTCAATTTTATTTTTAAAAAAAATAACCATTCATATATTTTTTTCTTTTAATCAGTAAAACTTCAAGTGTTTTATACACACCTTGTCCTTGTAAGCCCAAGCCCCTCCCTGACATGATCATTGAAGGGGCTGCTACACATTAACAGGGGGGAGACACTATTTGACATGGGAACACGCTTTCACACTGCACACTGATACTGTCAAACTCTATATCATACCATGCTGTATACCTG
>NW_024693436.1:0-741 GCF_008729295.1 Plectropomus leopardus | reverse complement strand
GTGATTGTTGTGCACATTCACACAAAAGCAGCAAAGTGTGTATGAACAGATGTTCATCACCAATGTTGATGGTGTTTGACCTGATTGAGGTGAAGACTGGGGTGGAAAGAGGGAAAATTGTGGATTATTATTAAGTTAATTGCTAAAATCTAAAAAAGGGGTAGGATTTGATATATACTCACTTTCTCCTACCCATGTTTGAACATGAAATACCTGTTTACTGAATATGTCAGCAACTTATTTGGGTTTTATTTTTTTAATTATGATTTAATTTTTAATTATTTGTCATTTTCAAAATCTAATTCTAATGTTCCCGGGGTTTTATAATGTGAGACATTATAAAAGTTCATTGATAAAACCTGAGGAAAGAGTTAATGGATGTATTTAAAGAAAAAAGACTTGAATAATATCCTAGGTCATTTAAGGCTGTGCAACATGAATCTAGGACAAGCTTTATTCACTTCAAAATGTTCAATAGAGTATGCTGGACACGGCTTTTAGCATAAAAGCGTTCCTAGTTATTCTGAAGATGTTTAGAATATTGTTTTGGCTTGCTATTGTTTGCTATTTTATTGTTCATTTTGTGTCTATATTCAGCTACCTATTTCCACATTGCACATGTTGGTTTATAGAGTTACTTGAACTCTAAAAACTGAAAATCCTTCACTGATTCATTTCATGTTTGTAACTGCCACAAAGGATGGTGCAGTAATGAAGGTATGTTTATGTGGGGTCACTTCA
>NW_024693435.1:0-694 GCF_008729295.1 Plectropomus leopardus | reverse complement strand
GATAACGATCTGCTTCTTCCTCTGCACCACTTGGATCTCAATCTCCTCCAGGCGGATCTTTTGCTGCTCCTTGGCCGCCTGCAGCTCGTACGCCAGCTGGGCCTCTGCTTTCTGAATCAGCACACAGACTGTCACACTTCAAAGGTGCACACACCTGAGGTAACCCGTCGTGGTAACCTCAACCTAATGACATGAGCTCAATATATATCAGTCTGAAGTCTCTGCCGCCTCAAACACTTTCAGTGGGTACTGAGTACTTGCCTTGACAGACAAACTCCTTCAGCCGATCCAGATGTTAGCACAAGTCTCTACTACACAAATATGTTGTTATGGTAACAGTCTAAAAAATACAATTTATTTATATTTAACATTTATATGTGACATGTACCTTGTTGATGACAGGCCCCATGAGGTTTTCTCTGCCAACATATTTCAACATTTCTCATACAGTAACCAGCTGCCACTGGACTGCTGAACACCAGCTGGCAGCCTTTTTGTTGTTTGTCTGAAGCATTGTGAACACCGATCTGCACGGCCGAGATTCCCAGCTTTGCAGCCTCTCGTATCTGCTCTGCCATTAGAGCAATCAGTGGCCAAACAACAATAAACATTGTATTTGTACTGGGGAACATCTCCATCACCAACAGAGCCAGGGAGTAAATCAAGCTTTGGCCAAATACAGTTGCAAGAACGA
>NW_024693434.1:0-730 GCF_008729295.1 Plectropomus leopardus | reverse complement strand
CCCCCCTTTTTCCTGAAGAAACTTATTTGTGCTTGGGTTTCAAAGGTAAAATACTTCATCTGTATGCAGCTTAAGAAAAACTTGGTGTCAGTCCAGGTTTTAAGGGGTTAAACACGTAGATATTGTGTTTTTTTTAATGGTAATAACTTAAAAAAATATGTGTCAAACAAAATAATCAAAGTTATGGAAGCAATTCTAAACTGATTGCATAATTGGCTGAGCTACCTCGCTGCTTTGTGTTAAAGAGACAAGTGCTGAGATGAAAAAACAGCAAGTACCCAATCTCTGTTTCCTCCATCCCTCCTATTGTGCAGATGGAATCCACCTACCCCCCACTCGCCCACCCTCCCTCCTCACAAATGGTATTTTCTTGTTTAATTTAACAAGAAATGAGTAGTAAATGAAAGCTCAGGCCTCAAATCCCCAACGCGCCCTGTGCTCTGCTCTCCACTCCCCTATGAAAAGGCAATTTGTGAAATTATGTGATAGAGTAATTAGATGGAATTCACCCCCGCCTCCCCACTACACACACACACCACCCTTATCCCCGTTTAGATTGTTGCTAAACTGAAGTAGGTGTGTGTATGTGTGTGTGTGTAGGGCAGGGGGGTTTGGCATTCAGAGTGTTAGCATCGGTATATTAGCCTGGCAGCCTGGGACACACACTCACATACACATTATCACTAACACTCTCTCATTCTGGCTCTCCTCCCCTCCTATTTGTACACAG
>NW_024693433.1:0-231 GCF_008729295.1 Plectropomus leopardus | reverse complement strand
AAGAACTGGAGTGGACGGCTCTGTTGAAGCACGTTGGAGTGTGTTTAATGTCTTACTGGGGGTGAGTATGAGAGACAAAGGTTTGAAGGATGCAGAATTATGCTGATGAGTGTTTCGAGGAGTGATCTGTCCTCTGGTCTGAGGCCTGGAATTTATTCAAGGTCCAACACCTGGAGGGACATCCGTCTGTTGACTGTCCTCAGCACACACACCGCTGTCCTAGGAGGAGCA
>NW_024693432.1:0-469 GCF_008729295.1 Plectropomus leopardus | reverse complement strand
TTAAAAAAAGACCTTGTACTTACACTAAATCAATCGGTTTTCGGTTATAATCTCGCGTGTGCGTAACGGCGAAGAAATGTGACGTGTATCGAGGCCAAACTTCACTGTCGCAGTTTCATCTGAAACCTGTGAGGATATAACGGTGAAATGTCGTAGTTTTAATGAATAAAATGTCGAAGTAGATGGTAAAAACCCGGGTGGCCATGTGACAGACTGTCGTGTAACTTTTGAGTGCGCAGGCTGATTCGGAAACGCCATTTTTTTTAAGCCTGCGAGCTAAAAGGCGCCATCGATAACGCCCTGTCCGTGAACGCAACACAAAGGTGCAGCGGCGCGGGCGCGGGCGCGGGTGCGGGTGCAGGGAGCAGGCCTCCTGCTAACGTGGGCTTCATTTCACTCCCCTCCCTGTTTGGTGGCGATTTTCTCTTTTGCAGTGATCTCCGGCTCAGTTTGGGAGGGGCAGGAGAGC
>NW_024693431.1:0-352 GCF_008729295.1 Plectropomus leopardus | reverse complement strand
TTGTTGTAACAAATAATTGTCTCCTTAACTCAGGAGGGCACCCAAATATATCTGTTACTAATGTTACAGCAGCTGAGATTGTAACAACATCTAGGATACTTGGTCCACCTTAAGTGTCCGCCTTAAGGGAGAAATGTCAGGTCAGGCTCACTAATTTTCGGTGTGATGGTATTAAGCAAGACACAGGAGCTTGTCTCTTGAGGAGTTTTAGCATATATTCACTGACAAATGGCCCAAACTGCAAACACATTTCACTTCCTACTCTCTGCTCTTTAGCCTCACTTTCACCGTACCGGTACACACACGTTTGCTCACTCTTTCTTTCGCTCTCTCTGTCAGCCACACACACAGT
>NW_024693430.1:0-365 GCF_008729295.1 Plectropomus leopardus | reverse complement strand
TTGTTGTAACAAATAATTGTCTCCTTAACTCAGGAGGGCACCCAAATATATCTGTTACTAATGTTACAGCAGCTGAGATTGTAACAACATCTAGGATACTTGGTCCACCTTAAGTGTCCGCCTTAAGGGAGAAATGTCAGGTCAGGCTCACTAATTTTCGGTGTGATGGTATTAAGCAAGACACAGGAGCTTGTCTCTTGAGGAGTTTTAGCATATATTCACTGACAAATGGCCCAAACTGCAAACACATTTTGCTTTTACATTTCACTTCCTACTCTCTGCTCTTTAGCATCACTTTCACCGTACCGGTACACACATGTTTGCTCACTCTTTCTTTCGCTCTCTCTGTCAGCCACACACACAGT
>NW_024693429.1:0-7438 GCF_008729295.1 Plectropomus leopardus | reverse complement strand
TATATATATATATTTATGGTAAAAACAAATGCAGGTTTATAAACTACAGTTAGATCATCTAACATTCAACCACGTCCTCGTGCCCTCAGGACCGCCATGCCCTGCTGGATGTTACTCCCAAAGCTGTGGACACTCTGAACTACACCCAGTGGTATCCCATAGTCATCTTCCTGAACCCAGACAGCAAGCAAGGTGTCAAGACCATGAGGAACCGCCTTTTACCCGGATCCAACCGCAGCGCTCGCAAACTGTATGAGCAGGCCGTCAAGCTGAGGAAGACCTGCTCACATCTCTTCACTGGTTTGTTATACTGTGACGTACTCAGCAGCTATTATAATAAATGTATAAAAGTTACAATGTGCTGTACACGGCTACCATCTGCCTGTCAGTTTAGGATCTCATGAGCCAGCTGGAACATTTACAAGAAGTCCTACAGGCATTGAACACAAAATGACTGTATCTGCAAAAGCTTGTTATTTTTTAACATGTGCGGTGACTCATTTGGATTCACACATGTTGACTTTGTGATCAATGGGCTAACTGTTGTTTTTTTGTTCATTTGCATGCACGTTCAGCGACAATCGACCTGAACTCGGCCAATGACGCGTGGTATGGCAGCGTAAAAGATTCAATCCGGGAGCAGCAGAACAGAGCTGTGTGGGTGTGTGAGGGCAAGGTGAGTCTTATTACCTGTGTGAATGACACACTGCTGCAGGCACTTTTCAAAAGTTTACATGGGGGTATATATATATAACTTTAATGGGCTCCAGAAATACGCGGTTATGATACAAACTTTTTTATGATAACTGCGAGTTCTGCGGTATAATTAATCCAGTATTGAGTCTGTGTTGTCATTTCTTCTTCTCAGTTGGACGGTTCAGAGGAGGACCTGGATCTCCATGATGACCGCATGTCCTACCTGTCAGCAATGAGCGCAGACTACCTGAGCATGGACAGCCGCCTCACCAGCGACTATGAAGACACAGCAGATGAGGGCGGGGCTTACACTGACAACGAGCTGGACGAGCAGTTGGATGAGCCCCAGCCAGTGTCGGCCATCAGTCGATCGTCAGAGCCCGTAATGCCAGACGAGGTGGGAATGCTGATTCATGCTGATGCTGCATGAAATACTGTGCAGTGTATGACCTGACAAATTCTCACCATCGATGATGCATTTGTAAAATCTGTGTGTTTCCATAAACTGACCCTCACAGCCCTACTGTGTGTGTGTGTGTGTGTGTGTGTCTGTGTATGTGTAGAAATCTCATCCTGAACCTCGGGCTCGTATGAGGAGGTCAGGGAGCAAAGAGGTGCTGAACAGAGAGCCCAGCCCTCCCCCTGCTTTTGTCCCTGAACCCCCAAAGGTGAGATTCTCCCTCTTCCTCTCCCTCTCCCAAAAAAGCTCTACATCAAACTATCCGTACTGCCCAGTATTGAGTGAAATTTAAGCCTTCAAGGGTAACTTTGGTATTTGGACAATTTGAACAACAATTTTTAATGATTCTTACTGCAGTGTATCCACTCACGGCATCAGTGCACTGTCAGTCAACACCCATTAAAAGTGCTTTTTTGTCACTGAAAGGCTGACTTTGACCCAATTTTCCATGTTTGTGTGCTGAAGTGACTAATAGGAGCAGTGACAGCGTCGCAACTGGCAGTGTTTAAACGGGCGTCAATTTACATTGACTAAAGGTGCTTATTTTGTCACTAACAGGCTCTACATTTTTTCTTAGTTTCCGACCATATTACTGAAAAGAAACAACAGATATAGACCTTTTTGTTAAAGAGTAACATCATTTCATTTAACCAGAAACGGCCTTGTTTTTTATCATCGTGAAACAAACGTAATTCAAAGTTGACAAAAACAAAATAAAACTCAAAAACTTTCTTAGTTCATCTTTCCACTGTTGTGACAATAACCTTCTCTGATTTGGACGAAATAAATACTTAATTTAACTAGTTGGCTCTATATACACAAAAATGACTTTATTTGAAAGGATTGTGGTGGGTTTGCCGATTTTGATTTTGTGGCTGTTTCTAGATTAACAAAATGGTTGATTAGATTAATTTACTCTTTAACCAAAAGGTCTCTCTCTGCATTGATCCTTTACATAATGTTGCCAGACACTTAAACATACGATCTGAGCCTGTCAGTGGCAAAAACAAGTGCTTTCATTGGATGTGATATAAGGTCCAGGCTAAAAAATACCATAGTTACCTTTTAAGTAAGCTTTGCAGGTTCCACCATTGTTTGAAACTTTTTTTTTGATTTTGCCTTTGACAAGTTGCCGAATCAGAGCTGAAAAATCAGTCTTTCGAAGATGGTGCAGTCTGAAAAAGGGAATCACGCTGATAAAAACTCAAACAAAATTTAATTTACATCAGTAAGGATAGTTTTACCTTGTGTCACACTTAAGCTTTTCTATCTGAAGGTGTTTTAATTTGAAGGAGCACGATGCTGTTGCAGACCATCCTCACCAAAACATTGTCTGGCAGCTAAAGGTTTCAAATGGTCCAAAATATCACAAACAGACCTTTGCTGTGACAGGTGCGGGCTCAGACTCGGACTGACTCATCGCGGAGCTATGACTCACACTCCAGCAGCACCATCAGCAGCGATGCAGCGGGCGTAAACAAGCCGCCTCCCCCTCCTGTGGCCCTGAAGCCCACCGTCCCCCGTCTGAGCCAGCCGCCAGAGGAGCTGAGCCCAGAGGAGGACCCGGCCAACAAATCCTTCCTGGGCAAGGTTAGTGTCATCATATCGCACTTTTAAACCAGCACAGTACTTCTGCAACAGATTCATATTCTGATCTATTAAATCTCAAATGTGTCCTTTAAGAAATACTTTTCTTGACTCTTTTATGTTTAAGACGGAGGCTGTGACTCACATTATTATTTATATTTCATTTTCTTCCTCTTTCACTTTCACTGCCTCTAATTTGAAATAGAGAATGGGTGACCAGGTAACTGAATGTGTCTGCATTCGTCGATGTTTATAACCCTCCTTTTAATATCCATGATCACTCATCCATCATAATGAGCCACCTTCACTGCAAATCATCACACTCTGGTGTTCCATTTAACAGTCACTTTTATATAAACCATGCCATGTGGATGTGCAGTTTTTACTATTTACCATCTGAAATGGAACCATTAACACTTATTTTTCTCTCAGATTAAAGCTTTTGAGAAGATGGACCACCTGGCTCGAGCTCAGAGGATCCTGGAGCTACAAGAGGCAGAAAATGCTCGAGTCAGTACTGTTTTTATTCGTATCACTGTCTGAACCTGCATATGATGTGGAGACTGAGAATCATCTCAGGGGCCCGTGGTTTGTAGCTGAAAAAAAAGTATTTTAAATATGTAGTTTTTTTCTTATTGTATCTACAAAGGGCATCTTTGTACCTCCACCTCATAAAACAGTTTTTAAGGGATATTTTACTGATTAATAATCAGGTCTGTGTCGCAGTGGCGTGGGGCGTGTATGCAGATGAAAGGCGCCCCCCATGGCGTGAGCTAAAGCCCAGCTATATGATGCGAAAAACGTTATTTTGTGATGCATTTTGCGTCATCCGGCAGATTTTTTTTTATGTCACCTTGTAGCCAAAGTGGAAAATTACACTGCAAACAGGGTATTAAAACTGTCTGAAGCCTGAGGGTTATTGCTCACAGGGATTATTTTTTACATGTTTAACCTGTTATTTGAAACTTATGCCATGTTTCATATAAACATCCATTATTATAATATTGCATATGTGACAGAAAAAAGGAAAAGCATAATAGGTCCCCTTTAAATGCATTTTTACATAGATCAACGGCCTTTGTCCTCTGTCTCTTTCACTGAAATTGCTAAAAGAGATTAGCTCTTTACAGCTACCAATAATTCTTTTATTGTACGGTTGACTTGAAAAAATGTGTATTTTTCCTTTACATATACAGAGTTGAATAAAGCTGCAAAAACACTTCTAGCCTCTTGGGGTCCATGTTAGGATGTCTTGTGGTGTTTGTTTTATTTTGTATCCGTTGTGACATATCTGGGTCTATTCTCTTCTCTCTGCACAGTTGGAAATCGCCCAGAAGCATCCAGACATCTACGCCGTCCCCATAAAACTGCCAAAACCCAACCTCAACCGTCCTCAGCCAATAGGGTGAGAGCATCACTCATCACAGTAAAAATGACATCTAAGTATTAAGATGTTGTAGGTGATTAAGTTTTAGTGTTACGAAAGGAAAAAGCTGAATTTCTGTCTTTGTGTCTGCGATCAGTTCAAGCTCCAATCCCGAGCAGCAGACTCCCTTCAGGCCGCCGTACTCGGAGTCCAGAGGCTACGAGGACGATGAGGCGGAGTACCGCAGACAGCTGGCCGATCAGACCAAGAAAGGATACTACAACCCGCAGAAATACAATGACACTGAGCTGTAAGTTGAAAAACTAGTAAGTAGCATCATCACTGCACACGGTGTGATCACTCTCTCGTCACCACTACAAGCTGACAGCGTTCGTTGCCTTGGTAACAGCTCATGCAGCTTTGCCTCGATGTAAACTCTCAGAACTTTTTGTTTGTATTCAGATTCCTGGAAAAATATCAGACACTTTATAATACTGTTGTCTCGCTACTGTACAAATATCCTTCCTATCCTTCCAGGACACACACACACACAATATTCTTATAAAGAGTGTATTTTGACAAGTTTACTGTCTCAAAAATGAAAAATGGCTGATTTTATGACTTTTCAGACATGGTATTTCAGTGTATGTATTTTTATTTTCCACCTTAATGCTAACATCTAGCTCCAGTTTTTGTCTCTCGTGAATTACCATTGCATTTGAGTTTACCTTAGATCTGTATAATAACGGCACTCCCAATGAACGGTCCAGCTCCAAATATAGAACATTTATTTGTGGCGGCTGATGTTTTGATGCTGGAGGGGCCAAACAAATAAATTTATATGTTGGAAACCATGCTTTACTTTTAATGCCAGTCAGTGTTGTTTGGCAACATTTTTGGTTTTTCAAATTTTGCCAGGTATATATTATTCAGAAGAACCTTACCTCTGTTACTGGACTGTAATGGAAAAGCAGAGAGCAAAAACTGGAGCTAGCACCAAGCTGCAACCAAACCATAGCTTTGGTACTGTAGACTGTGTACAGTATCTAGATTTTACATCCTATTTTGTGCATTTTTGTGTGTGTGTGCCACCAATGCTCTAAACTTTCACACTGTCAACTGGCTTGTTTTCGGGAATGCTCATAGAAGAACAATGTAAGAATCAAACTGTGTCAGTGCAGGTGTCAGCAGCTGAGCTGATGTCAAACAGGTGTTAGTCTTCCTCTTTTCTGCCAAGTCAAGATTTATTGTACCTCTCTACATTCCTGATTGGACATTTGTATATATACACTGTAATACGTGTGCAATCTGGGAAGCGGCACACTTTTAAGTGCCTTGTAACTCTGATGTTAGCTTGGTAAAAATATTATCCACACAGGGTTCTTAAATTGACAAAACAATCTCATGCTTACTAGCTAAGAAAAGACGTCATGTGGATGTCATAATTACATGATAACATGTCCGTCGTGAATGCATTGCACTTTGATAAATTAGGGAGACTGTGTGGGTGCATGTAAAGCATTTCTGAATTTAAGTCAGCAGGAAGAGGCGGACCAGATAAATGATGTCAAAGATTTCACTGTCAGAATTTATCATGATAAGATGATAATGTGAATAATTAAAGGTAAAATGTGAAGGATTTAGTGGCATCTAAGTTTTGAGGTTGCAGAACTGCTGAGCACTCAGAAGAACCATACTGACCAATGCAAAAACGCAAATGACCCTTTCTTGAATCAGTGTTTGATTTGTCCCTTCTGGGCTACTGTAGAACAGCACGGCGGTCTTTCTTACATAGGAAAGAACCCGCTCTGTATGTAGTTATAAATGACTCAATCAGAGGTACATACGTGATTTTTATTTTCAGGTGATTATAAACTCAAAAACATTGTTACGAATATTACATGCCATTTCTGCCAATAGATGCCCCTAAATCCGACACACTCGACCTTTAAGGTCCCAGTTGGGTTTATGGGGTGCAGTAAAGCATAAAGCTGATGTATGTTTGTCTTTAACTGCTTAAAAACACAGACAATCACATTGTTCTTGCATATATGTTTTTATATCGAGTATTCACTGAACTTAGTCAAGTCTTTGTACACGGGAGCATCTGGAATGTAGTAATGACAATCAGTTTCTTTTAAATGTCTGTTAGTTTGTGATTTTTCTTATTTTTTAGTTTGTGATCTCCATAGTGTTACAGAACAGACTCTCAGTAAATTTAAATAAATAAATCTCTCTTTTTTAAAAAAAAAACCAAAACATTTTTGTTTTAACATTGTCTTCTTGGAAGTGTCAAGTTTTTAGTCTTTTGTTCTTGGAACACTTTGGAGAAATGAAGGTGTGGTCCTTGAGGTGCCAAAAAATACATTTGGAAAAACTGAGCACCATTGAGCTAATGTACCAGCTCAGCCACGTAGGATGCAATACATCTTCTGCTGACACAAGCTCAAGCATCTCATCCACGCTTCAGTCTGTGCAGTGACACGATGGTCTCAGCGTGGTCTGTGAATTATCTTGGGCCATGATATCTGTAAAGAGATGTTGCTGCTGAGTTTTTCAGCTCATGCTTCGACATACTATAATATGTCGTTTTTAGGTGTTTTCTGGGCATTTCAAAATTTGACATTTTTCAACAAACTCTACATGGTAATTTTGAGCCATTTTTTTGACATGCTAAATTATGATGTTTTTGGCATTGTGGTAAAGCATCATGTCCACCCTGTTCTGCTAATTAGTACCTGATCAGGAACTGTGCGAGAACCCTCTTTAAATGTAAGAAATTATTTTTCTGCCAAAAAATCGCATTTTTGGAGGTATAGACATGCTCAAAAATTCATTAAACTTGGTATGCACGTACGACCTGGCGAAATGGCCGAAAACCACATAGTATAGTATGGCAAAAAATGTCAAATTTTGACATGACCAAAAAATGGCTAAAGACAGCTTATTATGTCTTGTAGACACATGTCATACAATAGCGTGTGAAAAAAGGGCCAAAAGAGGCCAAAAACTTCACAATTTAGCAGGTTAAAAAATGGCCAAAACCACATTGTTTAGTATGGTGAAAGACGTTCAAATTTGACATGTCCAAAAAATGGCTGAAAACGATATATTATAGCTTAAAGAGTTGTGTCATAGCATACTATTTTGAAAAAAAAAAGGCAAAAAATGTCATAATTGAGCATGTCCAAAAAATGGCTGAAAAAGACATGTTGTTGGCCTTTTTTATAGCTCGTATAGATGCGCCATGGCATAACATGTTGAAAAAAGGGCGAAAAATTAATTTAAAAAAAATAACATGCCAAAAAATGACCGAAAAGGCAAGGCTA
>NW_024693428.1:0-526 GCF_008729295.1 Plectropomus leopardus | reverse complement strand
AGTTTTAGAGAAAAACGCCTGCATTAAATCAATCACTCAGTAGCTCATAAATGTACTTAGACCCCATTAACCTCAATACTGATTTAATGTAGTGGGAGAGGGTCTTTAGTATCTGATGATTTAACAGATTTGTGTTCATAGATTTTACTTTAATGTTAACAATTAGTGAGAGTGGGTCTGAATTCATATATTATTCACAATCATTTCATAATGTATTTTGGACTTTGATTTAGTCCCACCTCAGAAACGACGTAACATACACAAAACGGTGACAACATCGAACCACTGTAGTAGCCTTCTGCCCTGCACAAGGGCCCTGCCAGCTGCTTTTATATGATTTCATGGAAACAAGGTAAAAAAGGTCAATCCTTTTAAAGCAGAATTATGTGACAGTAGTAGGATTTGGTCATTTCTGTGCACAAATAATTTTGACTGGGTGGTACAGTAGCCTGACTTTTATCTATCTTTTAAAAAAGCTCTTCAGTTGGTTGGTTATTACTTGACTTACTGCTGACAGTGAAAAAAA
>NW_024693427.1:0-384 GCF_008729295.1 Plectropomus leopardus | reverse complement strand
ACACACACACACACACACACACACACTCTGCAGACCATTCACCCTGCGCTTCATTTTGCATGAAAGCATCTCCCTGCACACACAGCTTCCATATTGTTGTGTGTGCGTGCGTGCGTGCATGCGTGTGTGTGTTGCTTTTTGCATGCAGTGTGTGTTTGCAAGACTAGAAGACAAGCAATGAAATCCACAGTGAGAGAAAATGTGGGGGCACAGAGGGCGTGTGTGTTTATACCTATTTGTGTAGAGAGAGAGTGTGTGTGTGTCTGTCTATCTAATCCCCCTTTGTTTATATGTGTGTGTGAGTGTGTGTACTGCTTAGGCTGGCAGTCTGAGGGATTTGGAGCTCCGGGCAGCGCAGGAGGACTGTGTGTGTGTGTGTGTGTG
>NW_024693426.1:0-562 GCF_008729295.1 Plectropomus leopardus | reverse complement strand
GTGTCTTTAGTACAGTGGAGTATTGCTGTAATTTGCATTATTTTATTATAGGGGCCGTGATTCACTGGTGCAATGGTGATAGTGAGCAGTAGGATGCTTCTTGATATAGAATACTAGGTGGGTGAGATATTAAGGGACAGCTGGATTTAAGGACTATTTTATGAACTTAATATGTGGACTGAACAAAAAACTTACGCTCAGGTAAATAGATGGTTGAATGGTTTTTTGTGTATTTTTGAAAAGATCCAATCTGAATAACAAACTGAGCATCTCAGTGTCTTTACTGCTGCTGCATTCTGTCTGTATTTCACATAATTTCTTTGTTATTGCTGTGGTTCCAATTCTGGGAACTGTAAAAAAAAGTCGATTCAACAACTTTCTGTAGAGCGGTGGTCTCCAACCTTTGGCTGTCTCTTAAATTTTTGACATTTAAAGAGGTATGGATAACGTAAAACCAACAAACTCTCTAATAACAACAAAATGTTTTCCCTCTTAAACAGATAATTCTTTTCAGTAACTGCCACTGATTACAGGTGAAAAAAAACAACATACTTTTCCATAA
>NW_024693425.1:0-292 GCF_008729295.1 Plectropomus leopardus | reverse complement strand
TAGGTATGATTTTTTTTTATTTTAATCTATGTAAATATTTTCTTTACCTTGCTCCTCTAGGCGAGTGTCCTCCATGTTCTAGGCGTGTAGAATAAAGGAAATGTTAGTCTAAGTACAGACCCATTGTATTTTTGTATGTCAACATTTTTGCAACAAAAAAAATCTGTTTGGTGGCTAAAAAAACGCTGGAAAACGCAGCAGTGACTTACTAAAAAAAAAAAAAAAAAATGTTTTGTTGTTTGTTGGTATGACTGCAGCATGACAGGCGTCTCGCCTGGGTGTCATAACGTCT
>NW_024693424.1:0-294 GCF_008729295.1 Plectropomus leopardus | reverse complement strand
TTAAGAAGTTGAAATAAAATAAATAAATAAATAAATAAAATACCAATCTGAAATTTACTTACGCCAAATACGTTAAATAACACTAGGGTTTGAATTAATGTAGTATTGTGTACATTTGCAATGTAAAAACACACTTTCTCCCATTAAGATACTTAGCCTAGCAAGAAAACAAATTTTAAAAAACAATTTTTGTATCGTTATTTATCAAAATGTTGACACTATTTGTTTAAATGTTACTTACAAAATCTGTTTTTTTCACACACATGCTTATGTTCCTACAGTGACAGCTTCCAG
>NW_024693423.1:0-864 GCF_008729295.1 Plectropomus leopardus | reverse complement strand
ACTCTGCTCATTTAACACACAAACCTCTGCATGTATGTGGTAAAAAATCCCTCAAGCCTTTTGCTTCACTGTGTTATCAAAAAGCTAATAATGTGTTGCTAATATTAGAGAAACCTTGTTCCCGATTGCCAGCTTTGACAAGTTGAAATGAAAATGAAAGTGAAATTTGGCTTCTCCTCTTATCTCCTCGTTTCGCTTTAGCGTTATAGGATTGGTTCCTTAGCTTTGTCTCATTAGAAACGTCAGAAGTCAAAATCCATGTTTTTGGGGCTGTTGTTGGTCTTTGTATAATGGTGTTTGGGAGTTATACAAACATAGTCATGAGCAGATGTAGAGTCTCTCAGAGTGATGTTACAAATTCACCTTCTGGCATTTTTTATCACTATTTCATACAAGATAGTAATTATTTCAATAAGGGTTTTTTTTTTAATTTTCTGGACAACTTTTCTTAAGTAATCTTTTTATATATTTGTGTGTATCTTCTTCTTCAGGTATGCTGCACAACTCTGGAAGGCCAGACCTTCTTCTCCAAAAAAGACAAACCTCTATGCAAGAAACACGCTCACACATTGAAGATATGAATCTTGGACTCTCCTCTCAATTTTCTAGCCATACATCCTCCCTTGGTCAGTGGGGTGAGAAGGCGCTTAATAGTTCATGCAACAATAAAACTCCAGCCATACTCATATGCGCAGACTGGTCAGAATAAAACACTGCCATGTATGCTAAAGTGAATTTATTCTTGTTCAGGGACACAGACCCACTGTAAAACATAATGTGCAGTACTTTTCTTGTGTGATTTTGAGTGTAAGCAGCAACAAAGCTTGCAGTAAAGGATCTCTGTTTTTACTAAGCCCCCCCCCC
>NW_024693422.1:0-551 GCF_008729295.1 Plectropomus leopardus | reverse complement strand
CACCTAAACCTTGCACTGAAATGCACCTCTCTTTGTGATTTGCTGATGTTTCCAGTCACCTCTATGTTAGCTCCGCTGAATTTGTCAAATTTGTCCATTTTTGTCTATTTTGTTGGTGGTGCTTTTTGTAGTTGACTCCTGATGGTGGTGGTATGTAGGGCTGTTTCTTTTCTTTTCTTTTTTTTTTGCTTGTCAGTGTTTTGTGCAGTGTGCTTCTGGTTTAGGCTCCACATTTTGCTGCAGCATGAGTGCTCTTGACCTTTTCACTACTCTTTGGTACAAGCAGATGTGGACATGCAGGCAGTGGCATGGAGGGATAGAGAGACTGCACCAATAGGTGAAGAAGTTATATATTTACAGCTCACAGCGACTTAATATAACACAGTCTCTGGCTTTTGTTTGATATTCAGTGTCTGCAAAAAATAATGTTGCACATTTGCGATCTGCTGTGATCTGCTGTTAGTGCCGTTAGCTTGTTTACTATTTTAGTCTGTAAACTGTCTTCCTGCAGACTTGTGCTTTCTAGCCAGGTAGAGGTTTTCAAATGTAAA
>NW_024693421.1:0-250 GCF_008729295.1 Plectropomus leopardus | reverse complement strand
TACAAAAAAAAAAATCACCAAGGACAAATTAAAGTAGTTACTTGATGTTTCTTTATTTCTGGAAGTATGTTAACTGCATGGAGAGGAAACGGATGTGAAACCACACTTGTAGATAGTGGAGAGTTATGAGAGTTATCATGGTTAATAATCTCTCAACATCCGTTATTAACTGAACCAAATTTCTACATGCACGTTAAACTACATTCTTGATCATTGTTCTTCAGAAGTTGTGAAGAAGTGGCTCATCCTG
>NW_024693420.1:0-481 GCF_008729295.1 Plectropomus leopardus | reverse complement strand
GTTTAAAAAGGAAATTTAAAAAATATACATTATTTGTAGTGTTTTTCATGGTACTCAAAGACACCACATAAGTTCAAACGAAAAATACACGGCAAAAACATACAAACTGGAAACCAGAAGCATCCAGTGGTATTTTGTCAACTCTTGCAAAACTCTAAACTTTAAGAAAAATATATTTTCATTTTCACACTCTACAATAAGTACTGCCATAAAATACAGAGCTTTAAATGTATGATGTATATAATAACATAATACATAGAAAGGTGATCAAACCACTAGCTTCTGAAGTCATTATAATGAATATTTTGTAAATTAAAACTCTAAAAATGTTCGTAAACACTGACTGAGCTGCAGAGGTCAGATTAAACAGCTGGTTTGGATGAAGGGATTTTTAGTCATGAGGATGTAGCGCCATCTATTGACCAAATATCAGCATGTTACAGAGAGAAAACGCAAACAAAGTAGATTAAATTTAACTAAT
>NW_024693419.1:0-537 GCF_008729295.1 Plectropomus leopardus | reverse complement strand
TTGTACAGGTAAAATGACTGATTTTTAAAAAGTATTTAGTGATGCTCAAAGAAGCAAAAGTACACAAAAACGGACTTTCAGAAGTTTCTCAGCAGTTTATCAAAGTTTATATTCAAAAATGAAATATATGATAATAATAAAATATGCTTCCTAACCAACAACAGAAATTATACTAAAAATCTAAATCTAGAAGTAATTAGAAATATATGCTTTACTGATACAATGGTGTTCGGCTACAGTGATGAATAGTCATGAAGTACATTTATTTGTGTACAATTCTTTGTTACTTGTTCTTTTGAGTGTTTGCATTTTCTGCTACTTTATACTTCTACTGCATCTCAGAGGGAAATACTGTACTTTTTCTAAACTTCACTGCATTGATTTGATCACACTAGTTAAACTGCATATGTAGATTATTCACAATAAACGATTAAATTGTTAAAACTTTATTTAAAACTTAATTGATCCTCAAAGGGGTTAACTCTTAAGCTACGCAGCAGAATGAAAACTTATTTAAAATGAGCTCCACATTTTACC
>NW_024693418.1:0-5347 GCF_008729295.1 Plectropomus leopardus | reverse complement strand
TATTATTAGTATTATTATTATTGTGTTATTGAGCGAGTTTCAAGTGTTTTTTTTTTTATTATCTGATGCCATACGACCTTTACTCTCTACAGGAGTAATATGCACATTTTATAAAGTCATACTAAGTTGTACTTTTTGGCCACAACTCAACAATTCTTATGCTTACAACAAAAATTTGACACAAATTTTAATCGGATAAACTGTTAAAGTGATGACATTTTATATAACAAAGGTCAAAGGTCAGTGGTTCTTTTTCACAGACGTGGAAATAAACTGTAAGTTTACTGTTTAAGTTCACAAAGCAGTAACTCGTTTCTGTGGTTAATCGTTCTTGTGTTTTTGGGACATGTCATATTTTGACATTTTTCCATACTATAGCCTTGCCTTTTCTGTCATTTTTTCAACATGCATTTTGATGGTGTTTTGAGTCGATTTTGTAACATAGTTTGCCATGGCATGTCTCAGCATGCTAGTTTAGGTGGATTCCAAGTATTTTTTAGACATTTCAAATTTTGACATTTTTCACCAGAAATGCAATACTATAGTGCGTTTTTTTTGTTCATTTTTTTCAGTATGCCATTTTACGCTGTTTTTGGCCATTTTTGCAACATTCTATGCTATGGTGTTGCTTTGCACACTGTTTTGAAGTGTTTTCAGCTGTTTTTGAGACATGTCATATTTTGACATTTTTTCCATAATATAGCCTTGCCTTTTCGGTCATTTTTTCAACCTTCTGTATCATGCTGTTTTTGCAAAATACTATGCTATGGTAAGTCTCTGCACGCTAGTTTATACTGTTTTTTAGCGGGTTTTAGGACATGCCATTTTTGAGATTTTTTTTCAGTCTTTTTTTTACATGCTTTTAGGTTATTTTTTAGGGCATGTTTTACTTTAACGTTTTTGTGCAATTTAAGGTTATTTTTAATACATACTTTAGGATGATGTTTTTGTGCCATTTTGCTTCATTTGCGACAACATAATACAGTATTTCTTTTTTGTGCCGTTTCCGATGAAATACTTATGTATATGTGCATATGTGTATAACTGTTTTTTATGTAAATGTGGAGCACATATCATACTTTGATTGTTACACCATTTTCGACGGCATACGGCACTAAGCAATTCTGGACAACATACTATACTATGACTATTTGGTGCTTTTTTTGACAACATAAATAACTGGAGAACAAACTTTTATCTGCCTTAATATGAATAGAGACCATTTCCCAAAACACTGCTGGCTCTGCAATGTTTGAGTTTTAAATATGTTGCCTTCAAATGTCAAAAGAGCATCAATTTATTATGTCTAATGAGGCATATCAATAATCACTCTCAGTGCATTTGGGTTTCAACAGTTATGGAATAATGCTAAACATGTATCATTTTACACTTTACAGGATAATATAACATTTAACATTCACCATTTTCCAGAAAAAAACAGATCCAAGATGCAGCAGTGGAGACGCCTCAACCAAAACCCACCAAACGACCTCAACCTGATCCTACCCAGCAAGACGCTGACTCACCAAAGAAAAAGAAAAAGATGAAATTAAACACAGAACAAGAAGAGAATTCCTCAAAGGAAAACCAGCCGCCAAAGACAAAGAAAGAGCTGAAGAAAAAGAAGGGATTGCTGACGAAGGAGGATGAAAGCGGTGCCGTGACTGCTGAGCCTCCTGAAGTTGACTCCTCTCCACTTTCAAAGGAAAACAAGAAGAAGAAAAAGAAGAGAATGAAGGCTGGAGAAGACGAGGGGACAAACGAGAGCTCAACTCCCGTGACTGTGAGCGAAGATGTCCCTGCAAAGAAAAAAAGTAAAAAAGGTAATTGAATATATATTTTTTAATTAATTTTTCACATGAGTGCAGCTAATGATTAATTTTGGTACTGATTGTTTTGAGAATGTAAGAAAAAAATTAACACAATTTCCTATAGCCACATTTTTGTTTTGGTTTGGTAACAATTAAAGAAAAAATGTACAGTACATATTATTGTCTTGAAAATTATTAAATAATCAGTATCTTTAAGTTATCCCTGCATTTGCTTTGTTTTAGAGATTATTATGAGTCAAAGACAAATACAGTATTCTTAATGTCACCAAGAAAAGAAATGTCTTTAGTTCTCTTTTGCTCAGTACTGGCCATAATGTCCCTGAAAAATAACAAAAACATGCTTTAGCTTAGCTGAAGCGTTAACTTAATTAAAAAAACTGACTGGTGTATATAAAATGTATCATCTTAATTAATTTACATAACTTTACATTGTTCTATTTTGTACTGACTGATGTTGGCAGAGAGGAACAGATTGAAGGAGAATCTGGAAGAGACAGAACCTGCTGCAGATGAACAAAGTCCTGCTTCTTCTAAGGTACGAAACACATCTGCAGCTGAACAAACTAGCAATTTACTTTAGATTTTGGATCCCCCCACCCCTACAAAAAATAAAAAAAATAGTTTCAGAGACTTTCATGTGGCAAGAAATATTTGGCCTCAAAGGTTCAAGAGCATGTTTAGTAAGTATAGACCTGTAGAGCATTACATACTAAGTCAAATTTTATTATTATTATATTGTTCTTTCCAGAAAAAGAAATCCATCAAAAGGCTGATCAACTCTGATTAAATCTGGGTAAGTTGACTGTTTTTAATCTCACATTTAAAATGTATTAAGTGAGAGAAATTCATGTTTTGGACAAGGTTTGGTGTTATCACATTTTAGTTCCATTACATTTTAAATCTATTAAAAATGGGCTGTGCAACTTTTTTGGGCAAAAGAAAGAATATTCTATGTTGAGAGCTGCTGTTCATGGATCAGATTCAAAACCACATGCTGAGAAGAAAATGCAAAGAAGAACATTACTATGAGACCCTGAAGTTTAGGTGTCTGTATACAATAAGCACCTGATGTTATGCCTTTCTCATTTTAATGTAAGCATAAAGATATACTTCACCTTAATGGTGACAAATGAAGATTTTTTTTTTCTCTCTCAGTGCATTCTCAAATCAGACATCGAGGAGAAGAACTGTATCTTGGACGAAGCCCCAAAAAAGCAACAGGACAATCTGTAAAATGTTATTGCCTTTATTGCATATATATCTGTTCTCAGAAACATGGAGATTTCTGAGGGGACATCGGTGTTTTCATTCATGTAAAACTATTCTTTCTCTGAAAACTGTGAAAACAATATGACCAACGTTAACCGTTGCAGTTTGGAGTTTGTTTTGTTTTTTTTGAAAGGGAGAGCTGCTCTGGTTGTTGGTTGGATGATGCTAATTTTATGACAAGCTTCCGATGATACCTCGTTACTGGATTTTTGAGGTCAGTACTAATAGATAAATTGCACACAGATTCAGATGACAATATAATGATCTACACTTTAAAGCCCGAACAATGAATTTGATTCTGATCCCCTCTATTTCCTTTGAATGAGTTTTGGCTAAAATACATACTAAGCAGAGCATTTTATGTTGTTAGAATCAAACTACTAGAGAAAGTATGGACAAGAGACACTGTTTATAAATTATCACCTCAAACTAAATTTATCACTACTTTACTGCAATTTGTTGTTACTTAACAGCTGATTTATGAATCTCAGTGTGCATCTTGCAGAGAGGATAACAAATTGCAGCCAGCTTAAACTTGTTACCTTAAATGTAGTTGCAGGTATATCCCCCTAAATCCAACACGCAGGACCATTAACAGCTTCGCTCATTTTCAATTAAGTCAACCAATCCCTTATTTAACTTAGGGCTAGTTATCAATTTCCAATTTTCCAGACTAATGCAAATATTAAAAATACTCGCCAGACTTTTTTATTTGAATTAGTAATTGGGCTACAATGAACTGGAGTGATTAATCTGGCAATTGTGTTTTCAAATGCCCCATAATTCTGAGCTCATTCCCTAATTAGGGCTTGACAGTTTTTGATACCTGGAGCTAAAGACACATTTTGGTCTTTTAAGTAAAGTTATTATTGACACAATATTTTTTGACACATCTGCATCCCAAGTTTGACGATAAAACTCATTCATCTTTTTGGATTTAATAACACTGAATGTTGCATTACCGTTAAGGGGTGTCCTTTTTTTGCCAAAATATCAATAACTTACCTTTTAGTGGTTTTGTGATAGATCTGATACTGCTGGTTGGGAAATCCACGTCAAACTTCAGTTAAAGACAAGCTTTAAGGGAACAAGTTGTGAAAATGAAACATTTAAAACATGTTACATGAGAGCATTACATGCTAAGGTTTTCAGACAGTTAAAGTGTAAATTAACTATTGTTGGTAACCACTTTTCTGTGTGTGAGGTCAAAATGGTTTTAGTCTGTTATGTTTTAGGCTCATGTTACCTAAGATATGTTTTTACTTCTGTCAGTCACCAAGCTGTGAAATTGCTATTTGTTTAGTTCTTTTGTTTACACACTGTTTTTCTTTTTAATCCCATTAATTATAAACTATGCAACTCAGTCAGTATTTGGATATTTTTTTGATGTTCCTGAGGACCAATGTGTGAGAGAAAATAAAACTAACATTTTTGATGTTGCAGTTGCTGTGACTATGCAGGAGTCCTGACAAATTTATCCTTTTTTTTAGCACAATATGTGACAGTATGGCATGATAAATAATGAAATCGTTGTATGGTATATCTGGAAAAAAAAAAAAAATCGAACTTAGTATGGGGAAAAAAGTCATAGATTAGTATGTTAATAAAAGTGGATAAACTCACAGCATAAAATGTCGAAAAAAGTTAAAACAGTCAGGGTATCTTAAAAAAGTCACTATTACATGTTGTCAAAAATGGCAGGAGTCATACAAAAACATTTTATTAAAAATAGTAAAAAATGAAAAAGGCACAAAAAGGTCATAATAAAGTATGTCGTCAAAAAAAGCATCAAATACTCATAGTATAGTATGTTCAGAATTACTTAGTGCGGTATTCTGTCAAAAGTGGTATAACAATCATAGAATAATATGTGCTCCAATATGGATTTCAAAAAAGTCATACATAAGAATGTCTTCAGAAATGGCACGTAAAAAATATACTAATACTAAAGTATGTCAAAATATGACATGTCCCAAAAACAGCTGAAAACACTTCAAAATAGAATAAAATAGCTTGCCAAGACACGCCATAGCATAGAATGTTTCAAAACCTGTAAAAAAACAAAATATAACTGCATGTTGAAAAAATGACCGAAAAGGCAAAGCTATAGTATGGAAAAAATGTCAAAATATGACATGTCCCAAAAAAGGCCGAAAACACTACCAAATAGCTTAAAATAGCGTGCAAAGACATGCCACAGCATAGAATGTTGCTAATTTGGCCAAAAACACCATAAAAATGCATGC
>NW_024693417.1:0-403 GCF_008729295.1 Plectropomus leopardus | reverse complement strand
GTAATGCCATTATGCCATTATGGAGCTTTGTGTCACAAATTTTGTGTCTATTTAATTAAATGTTACAAAACAGAGTAAGGTTGGGGGGATGCAGAAGGCGCGAATATGGACTGAAGTTTTGAATCAATCCAAAAGGTTTTTTTTAATATTGAACTGTTTAATTTTCTGGTTTATTAGTAACTTGTAGAGGAACTACTCTAAAGGCTGATTTATAGCCTTACTTAGCTCTCCCTGCATTAATTTGCTGAATAATCACACAGATGACTTCCCCACTGGGAAAACTCACTGAAGTTGATATCATATATGCAGAAATATGACAAACAAAACTAAAAGTTTGGTTGATGATAATAAACTTTTGATTTTTTATAATCCACCCACTGCATTGTCAAATGTTAGCTGACAT
>NW_024693416.1:0-871 GCF_008729295.1 Plectropomus leopardus | reverse complement strand
ATTCAATGAATTAGAGTTGAATTTCTCATTCTCTATAAAAAAAACAACGTGTGCCTGCACCTGGCGATCTGTTACTGTCATGGCAGATTCAGCAAATTGGAGAAGCAAGCTGTTTTCTGCTGAGAGTATATATGAGAGATATATATAATTATTTAATTATATTAATATTATTTTACCCACCCACAACCCATCCATGCGTCTCTGGAGGCGCACCTCACCAACTAAATAATGCATCCTTTACATAGCAGGAAAATATTTTTCCATTCTGATTTTAAACTTTTTGAGGGTAGATTTTGGCCAATTGCACTTGCTTTCTGCTGCCTCAATATAGTAATCCATCAACAATGCACTTGACCAAAGCTCATTTGAAGACCTAGACGCCCAAGAATATTTATTAGTTACACAATGTGGACGCTGGTTGTAAAAATGTCAACTGCATTGAACTGACTGAATGATGGTTTGTACCACATCTAGATATGATAGGCATTGATCATCGCATCTATTGGCAAGAGAGTCAATAAGCTTTAGCAGCAAACAAATGATTTGTTGCTGAAAATCTATCTTTTTTCCCATCTGATTGATGAAGGCCAGCATTGCATTATCTTAACAAAAGGTTATTATTGTACTGTAACTGATTCCTCAGAAACACTAACTGTCTTCTTTTAGTGCCAGAAGAAATGTTATAAACTCCCACATTAAATATTTGTTAAGATAATGAAATAACGTTGCTCAGCAACAAACACAACTCCAGACACTAAGATGGCCTTTAGTCAGTATTGCTTTTGGCAAAATCCTAATTACTGGATGGCCCAAGACTTTTTTATTGTTACAAGGCTAAACAGAAACAGAAAAACAAAGGCACAGCGGAAGC
>NW_024693415.1:0-899 GCF_008729295.1 Plectropomus leopardus | reverse complement strand
AAATGTTTCATTGTCTTCCATGTGTTCCACTCTTAAAAGGGTTGTTTTATTCAACATTTGATGTAGATATTCTAACTTTTTCACTGGACAAAAAAAAGCCATGTCTTATGTTGCAATAAACATTTGGGCAAAATAAAATTGTCCTTCAATTTTGGTTATTAGAAAATTGGTCTTAAAATTAATTCCGAGTGGCATTAAAAAAGTTTTAAATCTACCTTGTCTTAAGCTGCAGGAATCCTGGTTTTAATTCCTCATGCACAGTCCTAAAAACTCCTCTCTCTCCAGATTTTTTTGTTACCCTTTTGTTTTTCTTTCTCTCCTTCCCTTAGCGTATGGACCTAGACCGGCGTCGCGAGGAAGCCCGTAACCCGCGGCGAAAACCTCGTCTGATGGAGGAGGACGAGCTGCCCACATGGATCATGAAGGACGACGCTGAGGTTGAACGTCTGACTTGCGAGGAGGAGGAGGAAAAAATGTTCGGTCGAGGTTCTCGTCAGCGGAAGGAGGTGGACTACAGCGACTCACTGACGGAGAAGCAGTGGCTTAAGGTGATTATCCTCATGGGGAATCTTAATAAAATCATTCATACACAAAATAAAACTCATTTGTTATCTGGAATAAAGAGTTGATCCTTCTTTTGTGATTTCACTACTTTCACTTTAGTCTCACAGTCTGTGTTTCCCGCGCAGGCCATAGAGGAGGGCACGCTGGAGGAGATGGAGGAGGAGGTGCGTCACAAAAAGACGACCCGCAAGAGGAAGCGGGACCGCGACCTGGACCTCCCTGGCCCCTCCTCTTCCTCGGGGGGACGAGGACGAGGGGACAAAGACGAAGATGGGAAGAGGCAGAGGAAGAGGGGACGACCACCTGCTGAGAAACTCTCCCCCAACCCCCCCGCC
>NW_024693414.1:0-489 GCF_008729295.1 Plectropomus leopardus | reverse complement strand
TTATATTTGCTAAAACTAACACTATATTTTGAATGAAGTACATGAGAGAGACAGTCTGTGAAAATCATGTCCCTCCTCCTTTTCCTACTGCTTCAAATGGCATTCACTAGAATCAGATGGAAGCAACAACCAATCAGAGCTGAGGAGTCTCTAAAGCCTTATTCCCATTGCACAAAAAAATCTGGTAACACCTGCTATTTCTGGCTTTTGAAAGCAATGGAAATGTTTGTGATCGGCATTCAGACCTGGGTCAATGACTCTGCAGTAGACAAGGGTGTTTATTGCCACCGGCTCCGATCAGCATTGATGTGAACACAACTGATAAACGCGGTATTTTCAGCTCCTTAACTGGCGAGGTGCAATGACGTCCCATCACTAATTACCGCCCATCTCTTCCTAAACTGCGGTGGTTTTGGCTTTTGGAGTTTTTTGGTGGATTACTTTTTTGGGTGGAATTCTTGGGACTGTGTTTTTTGTGTGTGCAGCGCT
>NW_024693413.1:0-413 GCF_008729295.1 Plectropomus leopardus | reverse complement strand
TTTTTTTTTTACAAATGAAAACTGAATAATGACAAATAGAAGATGCTTTTGCTTAATTCAGTGCATCAGATGTTTTTCTCATCAGCCTATTTGGTCTTGTATGATCAGTAGTTTAGAATTACTACTGTAAGCAAACTTTAATTAGATATTAGTCAGTTTGCTGACGTATGACGCTCCTATACTTCTGCTACACTCACACTATGATTTTCCATTGATCATCATCGTCACTTCCCTGCTGGCATTGATGCGCATCAGCACTGACGTGATTGCACCATCAGAAAGACGTTTGACTCTCATATCAGACTGATGTAAAATTAGGGTTGGAATGAAAATTGTATTGATGATATTTTAAATGTCTAAGGATGTTAGAATTTCATGTTGTGCAGATTTCAACTTTATCTTTTGCAGATATT
>NW_024693412.1:0-223 GCF_008729295.1 Plectropomus leopardus | reverse complement strand
ACTGCAGCATTTATTTCTCTTGTAATTATAGATTCACCCAATAACTTATAACCTTTGCAGACATTTTTTTTTTAATTTCATTATTTCACCTAAATTTTGAAGCTTTGCTTATTTTCATTGAATTTGAACACAACTTCTCGGAGACTAAAATGTAATTTAATTTAGAAAATGAAACAGGCACACACATGTTTTCCTAAAATAATTAGTACATAAATAGTTTTTT
>NW_024693411.1:0-243 GCF_008729295.1 Plectropomus leopardus | reverse complement strand
ATAATAATGATAATAATTAATAGTAATACAGATCAGAAACAGTGTGGTAGAATAAAGAGGTTTTATGAAAATATACATTTTAATGTGTGTTAACCTGTGAGAGCCTCATGCTGCAATTCTTCAGTGTTACTTTGGGTTGGTTGCAGGTCAAGTTTTTTAATTGTGTTTCTTAAAAACAAACAATTAATGTGTTTACGTGTGTGTGTGTGTGTGTGTGTTCAGGAGACTCTCAGCCGATGGACG
>NW_024693410.1:0-766 GCF_008729295.1 Plectropomus leopardus | reverse complement strand
CAGTTTAGTTGAACCCCATTAGTACCACAGAGGAACTCGTTAGAACCACATCAGAAGTAGAAGTTAGTAGAAACTCATTTTGATGGTGTTCTTCAGCATAACTCATCAGAACACATAAGAACTCAACAGAACCTCATGATTTGGACTCAGTATGATTAGGGAGAATTCATGAGAACTTAGTAGAACCTCATTCTGACTTAGTGTGCTTCATCACTACTCATTAGAACTCAGTAGAACCACACCTGACCTCATTAAAACTCATACGCATTCGGTATAGTTCAGTAGAACCTCATTATTCTAACTCAGTGGAACCCGGTAGAACCTTATCAGCAGCACAGTGTCAACAGAACTCAGTATAGTTCATGAGAACCTCATCAGTAGAACCTCGGTTTCAGAACCCCGGCGGAGGACTCACCGATCATCGGTCCAACCGTCCTTCAGTCTCAGTGCGTGTTTACTGTCTGCCTGCCGCGGTGCACTCTGGGGGCTGTCGTCCAGCTGCGCGCACATGAACATTACAAACCGGCTGTGAGACTACAGCGCGGCTACCCGGAGATGAGGTCACGGAGCGGCACCGGAAGTGGATAATATTTATGAATTTTAATAAAGTTGTTTTTCTTTGTGTTTCTGTGAGCAGCGAGAACCGGCTCCTTACCGGCTCCTTACCGGGTCTTCACCGGGTCTTTACCGGGTCTTCGCGGTCACCCCCGGTTAGTGTCAGCGGTTCGAGGCTTCAGATGATGGAGAGTGCGGACAGCAGCGTCCT
>NW_024693409.1:0-315 GCF_008729295.1 Plectropomus leopardus | reverse complement strand
CATTATAATTATCATAATTATATATTTAAAATTATTTTACAGAGTTATATTATTATTTAAACACCCCTTTCAGGTCATTTCTTGTTTTTCACTGGGATTTTTCTTTTTTGTTTTGTTTTGTTTTTTAACTTAGAGAGAAATCAAGCAAATTTGCTTTGGTTTGAAGGGGTTAAAGTACAGTTGGCGCTAAAATATTTAGCAGATTATATTTGTGGCTCAAAGTGTGTTACATGCTCCTTTGCCTATGAGTTACATCCTCAAAGACTGAATTTTTGTTTTTTGGGACACTCTGAATTCCTTGTTTTGATCTCAATA
>NW_024693408.1:0-201 GCF_008729295.1 Plectropomus leopardus | reverse complement strand
TTTCTGTTAACTTTTGATTGATTTCCTGCAATTTTTGGGTAATTTCCGGTCAAGTTGGTTGCCTTTCCCCCCATTATTTTCAAAAGAAATCAAATGATTTTGCCCAGATTTTCAAAGGTTTAAAAACAGGATTCAAAGCGTGAACAGTTGTACAGCTGACATCCTATGCTGTTGAATGACAGCTTCCCAACTCGGAAACTC
>NW_024693407.1:0-2459 GCF_008729295.1 Plectropomus leopardus | reverse complement strand
CAGCAGCCAAAGCAGGGAAGCCCAGACTTCCCTCTCCCCGGCCACTTCGTCCAGCTCTTCCTGGAGGATCCCAGGGCTCTTCCCAGGCCAGCTGAGAGACATAGTCTCTCCAGCATGTCCTAGGTCTTCCGCCGGGTCTCCTACCCGAGCCACCTCATCTGGCTCTTCTCAATGCAGAGGAGCAGCGGCTCTACTCCGAGCTCCTCCCAGATGACCAAGCTCCTCACCTTATCTCTAAGGGAGAGCCCAGCCACCCTACACCATTTTGGCCGCTTGTACCCACAATCTTGTTCTTTTGGTCACTACCCAAAGCTCGTGACCATAGGTGAGGGTAGGAATGAAGACCGACCAGTAAATCGAGAGCTTTGCCTTTAGGCTCAGCTCCCTCTTCACCGAGACAGATCGGTGCAGAGTCCGCACTACTGCAGATGCTGCACCGATCCGCCTGTTGATCTCCCGCTTCATCCTTCCCCCACTCGTGAACAAGACCCCGAGGTACTTAAACTCCTCCACTTGGGGCAGGATCTCATCCCTGATCTGGAAAGGGCACTCCACCCTTTTCCAGCTGAGAACCAAGACCTCGGATTTGGAGGTGCTGATTCTCATCCCTGCTGCACACTCAGCTGAGAACCGATCCAGTGAGAGCTGAAGGTCTGATGAAGCCAACAGGACCACATCATTTGCGAAAAGCAGCGACCCAACCCTGAGGTCACCAAGCCAGACCCCCTCAACACCCTGGCAGTGCCTAGAAATTCTGTCCATAAAAGTGATGAACAGAATCGGTGACAAAGGGCATTTCTGGCGGAGTCCAACCCTCACCGGAAACGAGTCCGACTAACTGCCGGCAATGCGGACCAAGTTCTGGCACGGGTCGTAAGGGGAATGGACTGCCTGTGTCAGGGAGTCCGATACCCCATATTCCTGGAGTACCCCCACAGGACTCCTCGAGGGACACGGTCAAATGCCTTCTACAAGTCCACAAAGCACATGTGGACTGGTTGGGCAAACTCCCATGCACCCTCAAGGATCCTGCCAAGGGTCCAGAGCTGGTCTACAGTTCCACGACCAAGACGAAAACCGCATTGCTCCTCCTGTATTCAAAGTTTGACTCTCCGGTGGACCCTGCACTCCAGTACCCCTGAATAGACCTTACCAGGGAGGAGGAGTGTGATCTCCCTATAGTTGGAACACAACCTCCAGTCCCCCTTCTTAAAAAGAGGGACCACCACTCTGGTCTGCCAGTCCAGAGGCACTGCCCCGATGTCCACGCAATGTTGCAGAGTCATGTCAACCATGACAGCCCCACAACATCCAGGGCCCTAAGGAACCCGGGCAGATCTCATCCACCCCCGGGGCCCTGCCACAGAGAAGCTATTTGACCACTTCGGCAACCTCAGCACCAGAGATGGAAGAGCCCACCCCCGAGTCCCGAGGCCCTGCTTCCTTATCGGAAGGCGTGTTGGTGGGATTGAGGAGGTCTTCGAAGTATTCCTTCCACTGGTCCACAACGTCCTGAGTCCAGGTCAGCAGTGCACCCTCCCCACCATACACAGTGTTGACAGAGCACTGCTTACAATCCCCTCCTGAGATGTCAGATGGTGGTCCAGAACCTCTTTGAAGCCATCCGGAAGTCGTTCTCCATGGCCTCACCGAACTCCTCCTATGCCTGCTGCCTCAGGAGTCCCACAGGCCAAGAAGGCCTGAAAGGAGGTGGTGATCGGTTGACAGCTCCGCCCCTTTCCAGAAGTGGCAATAAGTATTGCCACCTCTGCCAACTCCAGAGTGGAAGAGAGTCCAATCCCTCTGGAGAAGACTGGTTCCCGGAGCCCACGCTATGTGTCGAGATGAGGCCGACTATATCTAGTTGGAACTTCTCAACCTTGCGCACCAGCTCAGGCTCCTTCCCCGCCAGAGAGGTGACATTGCATGTCCCTATAGCTAGCTTCTGCAGCCGAGGATCGGACTGCGAAAGTCCCCGCCTTCAGCTGTCGCCCAACTCACACAGCACCTGAACCCTTTGGCCCCTCTTATGGGTGGTGAGCCCACAGGAAGGAGTTCCCACGTCGCCTCTTCGGGCTGGGTCTGGCTGGGCCCATCAAAGGGGTCCGGTGAGCTACACTTTGTCTGGTCCCTCCCCTAGGACCTGTTTGCCATGGGTGACCCGACCAGTGGCATAAAGCCCCCGACAACTGAGCTCCTAGGATCACTGGGACACGCAAACCCCTCCACCACGATAAGGTGGTAGCTCAGGGAGGGGACTACTTAAATACTTCACTACCAAATAAACTTGTTATAATTAATTTAAATAAAGTAGCTATTGTTATATTAGAAAGTTATGTAGAGTACTAATATAATCAAGTTAAATGAATTCACATGTTGTTATAAAGTTAAATAGAGAAGTGATATAATTAAGTATTGTGATATAATTAAGTACAGTTAAATAAATTAGTGATGTAATA
>NW_024693406.1:0-911 GCF_008729295.1 Plectropomus leopardus | reverse complement strand
CAAAGGTAAAAACTTGGGAAACGTGCCTTAGAGCACCACAAGAAAAGTGAAGTTCTCCAGGTTTTAGAGGGTTCATATTTTTGGTCAAACCTAGTAAATAGTCCGTTGACAAAGGGTCCCATTCCAGAGCGCTGACTGGATCCTCTTCATCTGTCCCTTCTAATGACTCTGGACGCAGCACGTGCTTTTGGCCTTTACTTTCTAAACAAGACAGGACAGACAGATTAATGAAGATGTGTCAGAAACACACATCCACAGAAACACATTTATATATTTTATACAGCATATACATTAAACAGTATGTTATAGTTAGGCTCAAATATGCCCCCACACAGTGAATGAAAGTTTAAAAAAATGTCCATACAAATACACAAAGTATGTTTTAGTCTTTGTCTTCATAGGCACTGGTATTTTTGAAAACAGGTTCTCAAAAAAATCCCATCCACAAAGCAGCCACTGAAGAGCATGCTAAACTGACAGGCAGCAATTTAACTGCCTGAAACATTTATGTGTAAACATGACAACTGGGTTTCTAAACGTCTTTACTCCAGGCAGAGATTTACGAAAGATCTGTTTTCAGTTACACGAACATGCAGTTTGTGTGTAGACAAAAGGCCAAAAATCAAACTAGAATAAGTTTTCAAATAAACCTACGGACAAGCAGAAAGCATTGGTACCTGGCTGAAAAACAGACAAACTCCCGTCGGTGTGTCCAAACACCAGTTTGCCCTTCTTGGTGGGGTGCCATCTGAAGAGACAGATATCAGACAGGAAGGAGTGGGCTTCTTTATGCACTGTGACCCCGGGCTCGAGACCTCCGTATACCCAGATATACAACGGACCACGCTGGGAGACAAACGCCACTCCATCAGCAAAGTTCCAGCACCAGCTTACAGACGCAGGGACACCTG
>NW_024693405.1:0-957 GCF_008729295.1 Plectropomus leopardus | reverse complement strand
CAGAAATGCCAGATATTTCCCACTTCTTTTGGTAAACCAAATAGATATCTTTATGATATTAAAGTATGTTCATTTTCTTCCATATTTTCCGCTCTTAAAAGGCCTGTTTTTTCAACATTTGACATCTATAGTCTGGGTTTTATGTTACAATAAACATTTGGGCAAGATGATATTAAACTTTGTTTATGAGAAAATTGGTCTTAAACTTAATTGCAAGTGACATTAAAACGTTTTTAAAAGTCTTCAGTCTATCTTGCCTTAAGCTGCATTTCAACAAACAGTACTGCATTGTTTAACAACCTGGTTGTGCTGTTGTACAATTCCCAGCAGAAAAAGGAAAAAGGGAAATTATCTAAAAAAAAAAATTAAAAAAAGAATAAAAAAGTGCCTTAAAAAATAATATTGATGTAAAAATATTCAAAATATTATTGTCTAGCAGTTTTATTTGATTTTTTCTTTTATTATAAGCATCTTCTTCGTAATTCTAAATAAAATATATAATTATCTTCACCCTAGCATTAAAGAAAAATCCAAATCTAGTAATTCCTTGCAATTTGCAGGACATTGCTTGCAAAGTTGCATATTGCCCTTTTCCCCTAAGTTTTTAAGAAATTCAAAGGTTTAAAACACTTGTGAAAGGTGTCTGAATGCAGCACCGAAAATGGATGTCTTTCCAGGTTTCAAATGGTTAATGTGCTGCTGATGTAAATCTAAAATGAGAAACTGATTGTACGTATGCTGTCAAGAGACTGAAATCACTACGCCTAAAAATATTGAGCCTTGAGGAGGCTTCTCATGCACGTTAGCCTGAAGCACTGAACACAGATTAGATGTCGCCCACACAGGCCTCCAAGTATTGCACCTGCCCTATAATATTCAGGGTTACCATGGTCATGGAAAACCTGGAAAAGTCATGGAAGTCATGTGTTTGAAAAACACTGGGTGAGTAGGAAAAGG
>NW_024693404.1:0-448 GCF_008729295.1 Plectropomus leopardus | reverse complement strand
TGCAGCAAATAGATCCTACTTAATATTATTTGTGTGTGTTTTTTTTAATTTATAAGTAATTCAAGTGGCAAATTGGACAATTAAGAATGCATGTATAGATGTGCTCTTGAATGTCACCCATAGTAGTCACAAGAATAAACTTTGTGGCTAAACCTGTTCCTAAAAACCGGCTTAAAATGTTTCTTATTGATAAAAGGCTTTTGTTAATTATATCCTGCCTTTGCATTTTTAAATGTGCATCTTTTGTGGGATACATGATGCTCATTTCCAGTTTGAGATAAAGAATCTAACAATGACTTCAGTTTTAACTAATAGCCTGATCACATCCGAGATTGAGGACAACTTTATTGAATAAACATTTTCACATTCTTAATGCTCTGCCTGTCAGAGCTTTACATTCCTGCAGCAAATAGATCCTACTTAATATTATTTGTGTGTGTTTTTTTTA
>NW_024693403.1:0-369 GCF_008729295.1 Plectropomus leopardus | reverse complement strand
ACACAATAATTATAATATTATTATTATTATTATTCGGAGACATAAAGTTGCAATGATTATCCGACTGATCAGTTAGTACATGGGCAGAAATCGTTTTCATAATTTTTAAGCAAAAAACAAAAATAAAGCTTTGCTGGTTTCATACTACTTAGATATGAGAAATTGATACTTTTGTGTGTAAAAAAGGATGATAAACTGTTTTACTGTTTTTTATGACATTTAATTAGCATAAGGCTTTATGAATTGATCAAGAAAACAACGGGCAGATTGATCCATAATTTAAAAAAAAAATCATCACTTATAGCCTTAGACACATGAAACGGGGAGTTGAATGTCCCCATCCAGAACATTTTGAGCATCAAACAATTA
>NW_024693402.1:0-851 GCF_008729295.1 Plectropomus leopardus | reverse complement strand
ATTTAAAATGCTCTTAGATGACATATAGGAGTGAGCTTCTGTCTGTAACTATTGAGGTAACGTTATAAACCAACTTTGAAGTTTATTGTTGACAGCAGGACAAACCTTACCAGCTAGCTAACATTAGCATGCTAACGAGCCCCTGCGCAAGGTCACAAGAAGAGAAAGGCACCTTTTAGGTCAGACTTCTCACTCTTTAAACCGCCATAGTGTCTCTTACCTTTCTCTGTCCGTGGGATTGTTCGAGTGAGCAAATTTGCCGCATTATTTCCCGATTTCAGAGGACTCAGTCTGGCTGCAAAAGCAGCAGCAGACCTGAGAACACTCATGCCCACCATCTTTACTGTGGGACGGCGGCTCAACAACACGACTTCTGATTCGTTGATGAAAGAGTGAAGTGGAAACCGCCATCTTTTATATGGGCAGCAACGTTATTCCTTTCTTTCATACAATTTTTTATTTTGTGGTATTGTTGTGTAAGCATATTTTATACAAGTTACAACGTAAATAAATATGTCTTACTCGAAAAAGTCAAACTTAAAAAAAAAATAGATATTAGAAAAATGCATGACGGGTAACGTGGAAAGGACCACGGTAAAGATGGCGGCGTCCTCATCCGCAGGACGCGTTTTGACTCTTTGCAAGCAGTTTCAAAATGTTTTTAGGATATCCTCGTCGATTAATACTCAGCACTGTACTGCTACTTTGACCAGATATCAGCCTCGTCTTTACAGGTAAGATGCTGTTGCATCGTTAAAAACGTGATTTATTATACGCGACGTTAAAGTCAAACGTGTTAACAGCTAACACTGTCTCTGCTGCTCAGTGACGGTTTGTGTTATTACATTATT
>NW_024693401.1:0-450 GCF_008729295.1 Plectropomus leopardus | reverse complement strand
AGAAACCAAGCAGCTGCTCTTCAAAGGAGCAACACCAGCAAAACTCAAAATATTCATGATTATCTGGAGCTTTGTGGAGGCCCACAGCAGCTGGCAGCACTCACAAGTCTTTACATCCAAACATGGAGTCCCAACCCTCTCTGGTGACATCCTCTCTGTCCCGTTGACAAGCAGCCACTTCACTTCCACTGCTGTTATTTGGATAATCAGGTTTTCCCTCCGTGGAGAGTTGGGCTGACGGAGGAGGCAGATGCTTCCAGGCAAGCTCCGATCCCCGAGCTCAATCCTGTCTATTAGAAACACTGTGATGATGGATGCGTGCTGCTCTTCCTCCTCTCTCTCCTCATCATTAACACACAACCAGTTGGCTAATTTTGCCTGAAAACAGTATTAATGTGAAAATATGATACTTTCTGTTCTGTTTTTAACTGTGAAGCTGTGGATGCTGTT
>NW_024693400.1:0-813 GCF_008729295.1 Plectropomus leopardus | reverse complement strand
AGCCCCACATTTTTAAATGTTCGTCTTTTTCCATTTCCCCCCTTTGTCTATGGATTTGTGACCATGATGGCCAAGGCTAGATTGAAAGTATCACAAAGGGGGCTGATATTGAAGTACAAAGAGTCTGGTAGTGAAATGGCACAGGAATTCAGGAAAACACTGCAGCACTGTGGAAGCCTAAAGTGGTAAATGGAAATAGTCTTTTACTTTTATCTCTTTGTACAAGAATTCAGTTTTACTTTCATGTTTATAAATGTTGTTTTTTCATGTGTTTGTATCACAAAGATAGTTTGTATGAGCTAAAACCTCATATCTTTTTCAATTCAAACATGAAGACAACATGGAAGGAACTTGCAACTATACAAAAAAGATACCTATATATACTAAAAATGGAAACAAATTTAACATTGCCTTGCCATATGAACAGTTACCACGAATGTTGTTTTAGCTACACTTAAGCCTCTGATAGCAAATGATGGCCAGGTTAGCAATGACATAAAAAATAATACATATAATTTGGATAAAGAGCTGGCTGAGCATGAATTACATTCTCTGGCACAGACTTAATTCCTGGTGACCTTTAGTTGATACAAACAATAAAGTCTCATTGTTACATTGATACTGATATTGTCACACTTGCATCACTCTTGCTGTGATAAGGAAAAGCCCAGAATGATAAGATAAGCAGTGACCCAACTGATAAAGATATAATAAATCCCTCCACAAAATGCAGCTTTGTCGCTTGCCTTTATGACTTCAGAGTATTTTCATTCCTTTCCTCTTACAAATAGCTCTGTCTTTTAACTAGCAATT